>NW_026855910.1:0-140581 GCF_026571515.1 Ruditapes philippinarum | reverse complement strand
AAAAAAAATTTATACGGGCCCCGCAAACAAAGTATTGTTATGAAACGAAACCTATTGGGTTAAAAAATCTAAGTAGAGGTCGTGCAATAATAATGTCCACGTGACTGTTGGATTAATTTGTCAAAAACCCGTTGAGTGGCGGAAATATCTTCCCCGGTTTTCAGTAGATTTACACACTCAGTAAATATCTATAACGTTTTTTTTGCATTATACCATTACATAATTTTAATTACTAAAAAAACAATTTTTCTATCTTAAGTCAATTCTCTCCATCCCCCCCCATATTTCATATTTCATTCTAAATAAACCACTATTCGTAATCAAACAAATTAACCGGAGCTATAAGGAAAACGAAAACTACCATTGCATACAGATAATAAAAAATTAAATATTCCCATATTGGTATGTTTGCAGTGGTTTAATGCACTATTAGGCTTTTCAATAATGTTTTCATAAAAGGAACACGCTTTGAATTAGAAAATATACGAAGGTGCATTGGTTGAAATGTAATAATATAAAAAAACACCCTTATCAAAAAAAAAATAAGAATTCATACACTTTAGGAAAATATCCTGACATTTTACATCTTAATTACAGCTAGAATTTATTAAGTTTACCTTTTCCTTGGTGTACATCTAATGTATGTTCATAGACTTTCAAAATGAATTTGATGTTTTATAATACTGATCGTATATGGCGGACTACATCTGGATTTGCATTATTATACAGACCATATGCACATTTTTCAAACTAAAATGCATTCATTTCTGGTCATTTTAGTCCCACCCATTGACAAATAAAACATAATTAAAGGGCTACTTCATTCACTTTATTAGCACAAGATTGTAAGTAAATGTCGTAGAGTTTAAGAAGTAAAAGATGTCCGATTGTTTTGTTAAACGATCCTTGTGGCACATTGGGTCGTCTTCCGGGATGTGCTAAGACAGGGCTTTCGCACTGGGAAAGCAGTGAACCAAGGTGGTTAGGTGTCTGCCTCTGGTCTCCTTCAAACCCAGGGATCATGGGTTTCGAGCCTTTACTCGGGTAAACAATCATGTTTCCTAATTATGACACCAAAGAGCTGGTTAGTTCAATGAAGCGGACTCGAAAGTGATTAATAGAAGTTTGCAAGTACCTGTTTTTCGCAATCGACCCTTAAAATTTAATTTAATTTAAAGTAAAAAAAGCTTTTTGTGTTAGAAAATTTGTTAGATTATAACGTTATGACTTATGGAATAATGTAATAAAAAGAAAAGACCACTGTTTCAGTGATATATTCAATAGGGAAAAGGGTTTACTTTACTAAAGAAACTTTTTAAAAAACATTAATTTTGCAAACGTGTAGAGAAAAACAGTGTTCAATTCTCAAATAAATCTGTTGTTACAAGAAATGTGTAACATAAATCTGTAAGAAAAACCCCGGTTATATCTAAAGAAACAAATGTTCTAAATAACTTTCTTCGACCCACAATGTCCTAATGTGTTATGATAATTGTATTCATAATTTTCTTTAATATTAAACAAAAATGGTAACTGTTTGCAATAAAATAACAAAACGAATAGTGTATAAAAATCTTTACCTGATGTGTATTTTTAGGCATGTTTCTAAAAAGAGTGATTTCTCTCCTTGCATTTTAAGTAAACAAATTTTCAAACGACTGGTGAATACGGAGAAAATGAAGCCAATTTAAAGGAATTTTTTTTTCCCCAATTTTCGTAGGTGTGGGTACTAATTACTTGAAACACTTTTACACGCATTTCAACTTCTACATAAAATCTAAATTGCTGCACATAATGGATCGCTGCTCCTCTTCATTTGTAGCATTGATGTATGAACACGCTTATTATCTTAAAAAGGATTGTGCAGTTTTCGAATTGTGCTTACTTGTTTTGTTGCAAAATTTCACACAATAAAAATAACAACTTAATATAATATCATTCTGATATATGAATTAACATTATAAATTTCAAAAGGAAATGCTTGTATATTAATTTGAATAGAAGCATTTAATATTTAGAGAATCATTTCTTTAAAAAAAAGATCGTCAACAGAAAAAAATGTAATATGGCAATAACATTTACAAAAATGATACCAGAAAGTGGGGGATTTTAAAGACTTTTTTCCAATCCTTTTCTCTTGTTGTTTTGATTATATATTTTTATTAATAATTTCATTAATTAATATTTTTTAAACTTTAAAATATTTGAAAGATTTTTATAACGCATTGGGAGTGTTGATATTTTTTTCATAATTATCTTCCAAGTGTAAAGCCCTACAGTAACTAAACGGTTGATACAACGATTATCTCCTGTTGTAGGTGGAATTTTCGTTAATTTCAGTAACTGTTTTTTATTTGATACTTTTTTTTAAAAAAATGTTAAATAAATATTATCACCGAATACATCAAAAATTTATCAGAGGGTTTTAAAAAAAAAATAATGTAAATATAATAAAAACAGCTGTTACTCAAATCATGAATCTTAAATGTTGGGAAAAAGGTAATTTATCTAAAGGAAAAGGGAGCTTTTTTTCATGCGATAATGATTTTTCATTTATCTGTTTACCCGCTTCTGCGCCCCCTTAATGGCACCATTTAAGTACATGTGAATCGAACATGGTTATTTACGCTAAATTATGTGATTTTGCAGACACTTTATACGCCCAAAAGCATTAGAATTATATAAGCCATTACCTGAATTTATAAGATAGCTGTGACATTTTTACATGTGATAAGAATATAACTGTGTTTGTACTCAATGATTAAAAAATGCTTAATATATCGCTTTATATTGTAATTTTTTTTAAGTTCGAGGGTAACTGGTAAATGATATACAATGTACTTTGTTTTGATAAATAAGAATTTTTAGGGGTTTGTTTTATAAATTATTCAAAGTAAACGAAATAAAATAACGAATGTTAAAAGCGTTGTAAATTAAGAAATTTCAAAATATTTCTTTACCAAAATGTAGTCGTATGGAATCATATCATTTTAAAACAATTTACAAACATTTTACTTTTTATAGAATAACTGCACTTTGTAGCTGTATGTTTATAAAGGAAAATGTTTTTTAAGTCATAATCTCATTTATTCTAATGCTGGTTACTTAGACATTTCTCCTCAATCACAGCTAATTAAAACATCCAATTTTAAATGAACATGATTTTTTTAGATCGAAATGCAAGCACATTGTTTTTGTGTTTGTGTTTTTTTAATAATAACATTATTTCCAAACAAAAAATACAGTATCAGTTTAAAAAATAATCAGCGATAATGCGTTATAGCAGCGATTTAAGCTATTGAAAATTTCAGGATTTTTTTTTGACAGTCTTAAGTATTGCCTAATCGTAAATCCAATAGTGCAATCTATTAATGTTCATACCAAGGATTTCTAATGACTGTGTGCTGTCTGATTGTTGCCGTTTTATGTTGATTGTCTGTTTTTCACTTTGATAATTTTTGATCAATACTTTAATTTACATTATCATTGAAAAAATCCATTATAGCGCATATTAATTTAAAAACAAGATCAATAGGGAAGGGTGGCATTTCAACGAACGCATCCCCTCAACACAGGACCACTGGCAAGGAGCCCAACAGGACATCAACAGGACACGTAAACATTTATAAATTTTTATTAGTAAATTCTTCAACAAATATTATAAAAGTTTAGATTATAACTATGCTTTAATGTTACAAAGGGGTTAATGTATCTAAATACAAAACGATCTCAAAAACGGACTTAAAATGGCGATAACGAGTTTCAAGGAGTGAACAACACTCCATTTAATTCCTTTTTTTGCCGGTGTGTGTGAGAAAACGGCTTATTTAACAATCGACACATAACGTTTCGCTAAATAAGGCGATGATACATTTACTTGATTTGTCAACACATGGCAATGAAAGGATAATTAAAACCTTCAGTATAATAAAGGTATTTTCGTGCTGTGCTTGGGGGAGGGGGGGGGGGCGTTAGACGGTAACTTGCAATTTTAACTGGCGTTCTGCAGGGATTTCTTTTTTCTCTACTCTGTTGTGTGTACTCAAACAATTTGAGGAAAAAAAGCAACTTACGTAACTATCAAATAACCCATTGTCATATGACATTTTCTTGGATCATGGTCAATAAAAATCAGTAAATGAGTCATGAAAAATATCTCACCAAGGGTTTCATCATTACTAGTATTTAGTATCTGAATGTGATAATTCTGTGTTTACTCCCTCGGGAATTTTGTAACAAGCTGTATCGTTTGGTCACAATGCGATGTTTATTAGTTCGAAATCTCTGTTGTAACGCAAGAGTCACTGACGATTATTGGAGTGCATTGAATAGATAGATAGTGACGATGTCATATTTTGGTCATATTAGTTCAATAAAGTTACAAGGTTACAAAAATTCTCCAAAAAGTGGTTTTTTATTATTTTTTCAGTAAATATTTAAAAAAAAAATTCTGCTAAAACAGATTAAATAAAATTATTTTGTATAGAAAAAATGCTGCATTACCTTACTTAGACTTTTTTTTTGATTTCACAACTTATTACTAAATCCCAATAGATATATAATGAAAAAATGTAATAATCTCATTGAACAATCAGAGATAATTTATACAGGCATCAAACATTTAACAATTTGTTTTATCTCCTACGACAGTACTGGCTTTATATACAGCAATAGAATACATGTGTATAACTAACTTATTGGAAAATATATTGTTATCACCGCAGCTAATGATCTACAACACTGATGGACAAGATATTGATAGAGTAATTTTGTATCTGAGAGAGTTTATTTTAGGTTACAGTATTATTTCCTAAATCTCTCTAAGCCTCAGTGTTAAAAACACAAATTTTGAAGAAAACGAAAGCCAATCTTGGTTCATTTTGTTATCGTTTTACTTTCTGCTTGCTTTACTTATTATTTTGCGTATAAAGATCCGGTAAAACCGTCATCTATTTAGAATTATTTTTCTATTCATCAACAGAAACAAATTCAACAGTATTCGAAGTAATAAGTTCGTACAAACTTGATTTGCAAATGACCTCAAAAAAGTCTGGGAGGTCAGATTATATAAATAACGACGTGACAGATTGGGGGTATTTTACAAACGCCATTTTCAATACTTAAAAATTTAATCTTACAAAAAAAATCATCAATAAAATCCTCTTCAGTACATATATTGAAAATAAATCACATATTTTATCAAATCCTTTATGTAATATGTATCATCTGTTTAAAGAATGTCTACGATGTTAATCCTACAGAGCGTTTGTAAAAAAAGTCTAAGAGTCTCGCGTTAGAGATCGCGTATGACTCTTGCATTACGTCTATTTATACGGGCCCGCAAATAAAGTATTGTTATGAAACGAAACCTATTGAAACAAATCTATAAGATAGAGGTCGTGCAATAATATGTCACGTGGTTATGGATAATTTGTCAAAACACGTTGAGTGGCGGAACATACGTGTCCGGTTTCAGTAGATTTACACACTCAGTATGACATATTTACGTGTTTTGTTTTGTTTTTTGCATCGTACCAATACATAATTTCACATTTCTAAAAACATTTCTATCTAAGTCAATTCTCTCCTCCCCCCACACCTCTATATTTCATATTTCCTTCACAAATAAAACACTATCCGTAATCATACAAATAGAGCTTTGGTATAATAACTAACATTGCATAAAGATAATAGAAAATAATTATTACTGTATTGTATGTTGCAGTGCTTGTAATGCACTCTTAAGCTTTCAATAACGGTTTCATAAAAGATCATTTTGATGGCAGAATTTACAAAATCTTCTGATGGGCATTGTAATGTAATAATATACAAAGAAACCTTGTTCAAAACCAAATAAGCCTAATAACAAATAAAGAACATATTGAATTTCACAACAATTTGCTATAATCACAGGTTGAATTATTTTGATACTTTACTTTGTGTACTTCTAATGTATTTCATGATTTTCAATGAATGATTTTATAATACTGATCGTGTATGAATATCTGGAAACAAAGTGATCCCTCGCAAGCATTAACAACAGCAAAATCATATGAAAATTGCAGATTCGGTTTGATAGAGTCTGTACATGAGGGATAATGAAAAAGGTGCAACATCCCTCACGCCCGCTAGCACAGGATTGAGCGGTACACAATTCTCAGCACTTAATAGTTCTGGACTCAATGATCCCGATACCACTGTTAGTGTGCAAAAGGTGTATTTACAAAAGCTACTTTTAAAGACCATTTTCGAACATTTTCAATTTTTCCAATAATATCTGTGATGTATTTTCCTTAAATATTTACCCAAGTGGTAACTGTTCAGTAAAATAACAAAACGAAAAGTGAATAAATATTTTTTTACCTGGTGCGTATTTTTAGCATGTTCTAAAAGAGGATTTCTCTCCTTGCATTCAAAGTAAAAAAAACTTCAAATGCAGAGAAAATGTAGCAAATTAAAGATTTTCCCCCATTTTCGTAGTGTGGGTACTAATTACTTGAAACACTTTACACGCATTTTAACTTCTACATAAAATTTAAATTGCTGCACATAATGGAATCGCTGCTCTTTACATTTGTAGCATTAATGTATAGAGACCTATTATCTTTAAAAAAGATTGTGCGGTTAACGACATGTACTTTCTTATTCTGTTGCATATTTCTGACAATAAAAATGACAACTTATAATATCATTCTGATAATAACATTAACATTATAGATTTCAACGGAAAATACTAGTCTATCGAATTTGAATGAAAATATAATATTAGAGAATCAATGTTGTTTTGTTTAAAAAAGGCCGTCAACAGAAAAAAAAGTTAAATGGCAAAAGCATTAACGAAATGATCCAGAAAGTGAGGAATTTTAAAGACTCTATTCCAATCCTTTTCTCTTGTGTTTTGATTATATATTTTTTTAAATAGTTTTGTGAATTAATAGTTTTAAACGTGAAACATATTAAGATTTTTGATTACGCTTTGAGAGTGCTGAGATTTTTCACAATTATTGTCCAAGTGTAAAGCCCATACAGTAACTAAACGGTTGATACAACGATTATCTCCTGTTGTAGTTTAATTCGTTACTATCTTTTGCTGTTTTATTTGATACTTTTTTATTATTGATTAATACATATTATCATCGAATGTATCGAAGACTTATCAGATATGAAATAAAACTGAACAAGGTTTAAAAACAATGATGTCAAAAACCCAGCTGTACTCAAATCATGAATCTTGAATGTGGGAAAGGTAATTGATCTAAAAGAAAAAAGAGCTTTTTTTCATGGCGATAATGATTTTCAATAGCGAACAATCTTTTATCTGTTTTCCCATTCATGCGCCACTTTGAAATAATGGCACCATTTAAGTACACGTGTATCGCACATTTTTCCCGCATAATTAGGTAATGTTGCAGACACTCTATACAGTTAAAGCATTTAGTAAGAAATTAGAATTCATGACTTGTATTATTAGTTATCTGGTGTTCAATATGTTACCCTTACAATTTACATGTGATAAAAATATAACTCGTGTTTGTACTCAACGATTTAAAATAATGCTGAACATATCGGTTTATATTGCCACTACAAAAATTATGTCATAAGAAAATGACATTTTAGAAAAAATTAAATTAGTAAATGAGACGGTACCATTATTTCTGTAACTATTCAAAGTTTCAATACGATCGTTATGTGTTCACCCCACTTCGAGATCTGGTACAATGTTCTTCGTTTGACTGCGATGTTCTAAGGTGCTATTGAAATGCAAGACCCACGCACAATTCTTGGAGTCTGTTCTTAAGAAATTGGATGTATCAAAAGAAAATGACGATGTCCCCATATCATTTTTGTAGTGTTTCCCTGTCAACTACACGTACAAGTAAACGAGTAAGTTATTGTAAATATGTTAGTTAAATTGTTTGAGAAAATTCAGAACGTTCCTTGTGCCCCAGAAAAATGTAACCAATGATCGAGCATCTGAATATGACATTTCTATCGTTATTCCTTTCTCTGTCGTCATATTTAGTAAACCCCCAATAAATGAGTATGCTCTGGATTGCGGGTAACTTATACCATATCTGCACACCAGTTAGCGCACTTAGCATGTATATGTACACGATTTAACTCTGACAGAAAAGTCCCCCAAACTATGATACAATATGCAGTTATTTGTTATCATTTGTTGTTCTGTTCTTCTATTGTTTAATTGTGCAGTACTTTTTTATATAAACGTCCTTTCTCAAACCAACAAAACTGAAGGAAAACCAAATATTCAAAAAAAAAACAGCCCACTACGCTGACGGAGCCATATAGTATATTGGCAGGTTATCACACATATTGACCAACATGTTCGACCGATCTCTCAGTTTTGTCAAGATTTCAAAGCTTTGCCAGTTTAATATGAACCATATAAAAACTTATTTTATCATATGTGTAAAATGACTAGTTCAAAGTTATTTAGTACACTTTAATTCTCTTTTTAATATCTCAACCTAAATATTTTAGCTATCGGGCAATAATAGTAGTATATCATACAATTTGAGTCTATTTTGCTAGGAAATTACAGGGAGCAGCGTTTGGGTGAGAATGATTTGACGTTTAAACGCGTTCTTAGCACGCATTTATGACTTTGTTGCCCCTAAGTTGAAAGGCAATCCATCATATTTCAAAAGATTCCGCATTTTGTTCATAGATGTGTATAATTTGGAAAGAAAACAATTAATTTTGTATCGACATAACGGCTGCGTTATCTGAATGAAGACTATTTCGCGTTTTCGTCTTGTAATATCTATGTTCTAAATAAGTAACAAGTTGCGCATGAACTTTATTTACATAAAAAGGTCATTGTGATAAATGAAAAATAATATAAGTTCAATTTAACCATTAAAGGTAAAAATAACAGAAGTGAATGCAATGACATAAATCCGTACAACGCTAAATATCTTTAACGGACTTTTACATTTGTTAATCGGGACAAATAAATCATTTTTTTACGGAAAATGTCAAAATATGAAATAATCGAAAGGCGAATAGTGCATACAGATCATGACCAGACGGCACGGTTGCATTTGGTGATGTGTGTACGTAGAATATGTTCCCGCCAGCTGCAGCAGGCATGATGTTAAATAAATGTTTTAGTATCTTAGTAAAACAGGAGTGAATTATAATAAGAATCATTTTATGTTTTTCCTAAAATAGGAGTTTGATTTTATTTGACATATTTAAAGTTGTTTAAGCTCAGTCACTAAACATAATTGAGATATAAACCATATCTATTGTTTTAAACCAAATATGTGGCACATTTTTACCTGGAGCGCGTCAACTTCTTAAATACCCGGAATGCCTTCAGTACTTTATTTTTAGCATTTCAGAGTAAATTTCCTTAACGACTTCTATATGTTACGACTGTCATCTGCAAAAATGACCAAAAACTTCTCATCTTTATTATTACACTGATAGAACACTCTAATACCGTTTTTGTAAGCTTGATTAGAGCAGTTGCAAGTTTAAGCCATCATGAAACATTAAGCTCAAATAAAATATTTAATTACTACTTAGAAAGCTTTTGTTTCCCATAATCTTTCATCAGTATTTTAATCATTATAAAAATCAGTTTTATAAACTTAAATAAACGCCCAGTAAACGCTTAGAAACAATTTTATCATTGTCTTGTAAAACAAATATATCAAGTATAAATTACATTTATACATATTTACCCATTTACCAAAAACGGTGATTTTCTTACCCCGGAAATAATTCAAAATGAATTGAACTCGTTTGTTGGCGCATTTTGTTTCTTACTGCTTTGTACTTTTTGACACAATATCGCAACATGACCATGGATGTATTGCTTCAACACTCTTCATGAATTGATTTATTGTTACATTTTTGCGCTCTGTCAAATTATATGATTAGTTAAATTTGTTCTATTGATTGACCAACACTTGCAGGAATAGTTTACGAAAAGTGTTTTACAATACGTCTAGATTTTCTCCTACTCTTGGGACCTTTTTAAGTCTTTATCTATCAAAACCTACAACATCATAGTGCTGTTTCTTTTATTTCAGCCGACAGAGTATAACAGATTTATGGCGACCTATAATAATAACACGAGAAGCCTTTGTGAAACCCTAGAGACCGCCCGCATTGTAGCAAATAGCCAGAATACCTTTTAACGTGTCATAAGATTTTCTACTTAATTCTACTAACAAAACAATAACTCACTAGATTATTGTTATTGCTACAACTTAGAGAATTAATCAATAACTATAACTTAACAACTGAAAACTTACAATAACAAATTTAGGTAAAAGAAAAAAATACGATCAATTTAAAAAAGACTCATTTTCTAAATTTGTGTGCTGTCTCATTTTATATTTAACAAGTGCAATCAAATTAATTATTAGTGGACCATCTTTGGAATACAACTATAATTCTTTCATTGTTTGCTGGTATGTCTTTACTAAATATTATAAAATCAATGTAATTATTTGCTCTAATACAGACCTCCCATTATAGACCAAATTAATATAAATAACCAAAAGGTTTAGTTTTGGGTATTCTTCTCCTTGCAAGTTGTAAAAAAGAGTTTTTATAAATTGTAAACCTGTGTATATTTTCCAAATTGCTTGCAAAACATTTGTACCAGTGGCCATATTAAACCACATTCATTGTAGCATGCGAACTTCGTCCCGATCTCTTTATTATCGAACTCGATGTAGTTTGTCTTTACGCTAATGAAGAGCATTATTCATTTATTTTTCATTTATTTATTTCATTTATTTCATTTTCATTATCTATTTTCATTTTTTATTTCATTTTTCTTAAATTGGAGAATTACTGTTGTTCGCCTTATGACATTGGATATATTAAGTTTTAAGATTTTACAGATACAAATGACCAGCAAAGAAGCTTGGATAAATTCTAGAAACAGTAGAAAAACTATAGTTTAATCGTTTGACAACTAAATAAGATGAATCAATATACAAACGTTTTATTTGTTACATATTAAAGGGACCTTTTGGTGTTTCAGAAATTTACGCAATAAACGATAAGCTTTTTGTGTATATATATTTTCATATCAGATTGTGGGGGTGTCAAAGAATTAAACAAGATCGTTTAGACTCCTTCTGCTTTTGATACTGCAATTGTGTTAATATAATTTTTGTTAGGACTGTTCAAACAAAGTTTTGTTTATATAAAATTACATTTTTTTTAATTTTCATAGAAAATATAAAATCAAATATTAAGAAATTAAGCATTGAATCAAAACGTGCCAGATTTGTATATTTTTACAAACGCCTAAAGTTTACATTTTAATATCATAATCTTAAACAATGGCAATAAAGTCATGACACAGTACATTTATCACAAGAGCTTGAATCGCAGAATTTGTCAAACCGTTTTATAAACAGAATCTAAGATTTTCATCATGAAAAAGAGCTATTGAGACATTGCATGTGATCCTGGCATAACCGTCTATTTTACGGACTCATAAATAGAGTATTGTTGTTAAACGAAAGAGTTTGTTATAAATCCCTACGGTAGATTTATTTTGTGATCAAATTACGAGTTTGAATAACCTTAATCAAAGAGATATCTATCGAAATATATTCTAATTTACAGCATTCATAAACTACCAGAAACATGTTGCTTGTATATAAATAATATATGACGTCATTAATACCGGCATTTTTGGACATGTCTTTTATTTTAACTACCTGTAACATGATTTATGCTTTTTAAAATATAAGTTTAAATATGATTTTATTTAGCATTCATGTTTGTAAGTTTAGTTTTAACATGTTTTATTTCTCCAAATCTATATTCATGTCTCAATTTACAAAAACCACAAAGTATTTCAAATATTTTTTTTTTTTAAAAAGGATTCGAATGGAAGACAAAGTGTTTTTAGATATTCTTCTCCTTAGGTCGGATGTTCAGCTGAACACAAGAATGTTTTGTAATGTAATGATTGTTAACAAGTGAACTTAGCATGAATTTGATAAAATATCCGATCTATAAATGTTACCTAATTAAAATAATCATTATAATCAGAGTTACTTTTATAAACGTATGCTTATTTTACTTTTTGCAATGTTCTCGTACTTTGTAATATTTCTGTACTGAATAAATGGTTTTACCTAATTTATTTATAAAGGTTTACTTTTTTACGTCCCCTGGTTTCCCCAGAAAAAAAACAGTTTGATAAGGTTGTGTGTTCGTCAAAATATAAGTGGAATTGTAAAAGTATTATTATGATCACATCCGGCAATGAACGTGCCGTTTATTTCCTAATGTTTATCATAAGCCCTGTTAAATAGATATATACAGTATGGACGTAAAGAAATATTCTTACAAAAAGTATGTATTTAGATAATTTGGTCCTATTATCATCAATGTCAAGACAAATGTAGCAAATATATCGCATTTAGATGCACATTCAAGTGAGACTGGATTGTTCCATACAATTGCATTGTTAAAAGTTTCTTTAAGATTTCTGTGATATTTAGGACAAATATAATTATTTAAGGCTATTTCAGAGTGGCAAATGTGTACTTTAAAGTGGCAACATTTTGTGAATGTATTAATACCTTGTTGTTAAACACTTGTTTTAATACCATATTTGAAAAATGCTTTATGAAATGTTTGTATTTCAGTTATAATCAGAAATGCTTATATTAAGACATTATTGGTGAATGCTAGTATTAAAACCATATTGGAGAATGCAAGCACATGTTTCAAGACCATATGTTCTAATACATTCTTGGAGATTGTTTATATTAAAAACACCTGGAAGTATGCTTATATTAGGACCATAAGGGAGAATGCTTGTATTGATACCATATTTAACAATTAGGTTCGAATTTGAGAAACCTTATTGAGATGCTTGTTTTTAGACCATCTTGAACAGTACTTGTATTAACGCCATATTGGAGAATGTTTATTTTAAGACCATTTTGAAGAATGCTTGTATTAAGATCATAATGCAATTACAAATGCAAAAATTGTATTACATCATTCCATTAAACCTTTCTGTCAAACAAAATCAATAAATACATCATATACTGTTTTTTGTTGCATTAATTTTGTAACTGTTGTTCATTTTATATAACCAATATTTGATAATTATATAAAATTTAATAATTAAGGTTACTTAATACTTTCACTTAAATCCGAAATGTTGTAAAATAAATGGAACTAAATAGCACAGATGCTTAAACAGACTTTAACAGCAAATTACGATTTAAAAGAATGAACAAACACTTTTAACTTCTCTTTTCGGTGGTACTGAAAGATATTGGAGGAAGTATTGAAGTATCATGCATTAACATTTCGCTAAATAGGGTGATGTTACAGACACTTTACATGCTTCATGACTATAAAACGGATAATAAAACGACTTTTATTGATGTTATCGCGTATTTAGAGTGATACTATTTTAAGTGAGAAATAATGGCACAAAACAAGCTAAAGTCACTATCATCAACTTGTCACAGACTTGTATAATGGTCTATAATAAATCAGTAAATGAGACGATACAAATATCTCCCTCATGATTTCTTCATTACAAATATTCGAACTTTGAATGCGATAATTCTATGCTCACTCCTTCGGGAATTGCTTAACAAGCTCTATCGTTTGGTTACAATGCGACGTTTATTGGTTCTAAATTTCTTTTAATATGCAAGAGTCACACGCGATTTTAAGAACAGTTCTCTTGAAATAGGATATATGGAAATATATTAATGAAGTTTATATTTGTTTTGTTTTTTGTTTGTTTTTGAATGTCTGTTTATTCTCTTTTTTTTTTCATTTTTCAATAGCAGTTATATGGGAAAGTTTCTGGTATTGTATATATCATTTTAATGAATTGAAAAAAAATCAAGAAATTTGCAAAATACCTTTCTTATCAGCCGCGCTTACTTGTAAAAAATGTGAATTAAAGAATATTAGCAAAATGATATCTTTTTTAAGATTTAATATCTCTTTGATTTGTTTGAGCGTGAAACTTAATATATTACATGTTAGTTTAGTGTTCCTTAATTTAGAACATTAATAATTATAACTTAATACATTTGTGTTGCCCGAGCACTTATACCTTGAAGCTGGAATATTTTTCGTGAAATCTTCTAAAAGGTGAACCTAATAAAATAATGCATTGCAATATACTTAAAAAGTGATAGAAACCTACTGTTTTTTTATCAGAATTTGAATAATTTTAGATGTTTTTAGCATACAATATCGAGTGATGAAACTGACCATTCGACGTACCGTTGTTGTTGCTTTTTTGTCATATTGTACCCAAATCATTTCTACTTTAGCTATTCAGCAATAACAGCAGTCTATTACACATTTTAAAGATGCCTTCACAATTATAGGGAGCGTTCGGCTGATAATAATTTGACGTCTAAACGCACTCTTAGAACGCATTTATGACTTTGTTGCCCCATAGTTGATAGGCAATCCATCATATTTCAAAGTATTCTGCATTTCGCTCGTACATGTGTATAACTAAGAAATAGAACAATTAATTGTGTATTGGCAAAACGATGCGTTACTTCAATAAATGATCTGAAATAAACTCTTTCTGAAGTCTGCCCTTGTGAATGAGAATAAATGAAAATAATGATAATTTTAACGAAACGTACAAAGTAAGTTATAAAAGGTAAGTATCGTATTAAAGGTACTTGTCAATTTTATTTATTTTAAGAAAATGCCTGCTGGCGGGAGTGCTTTGTCTACCTTTATGTTATGAAGCTTATTGTTATTCGTTCAAGAGTCTGTCAGATGTAAAATGAAACATGAAATAATTTGTCTTTTACATTCAAAATTTTAGTTATGTTTATGAAGATTTAAAAGAATGAATTCTTTTTATATAACAAGGAGTCGTTATGAAGAAGAATAGGTTTCTTCATATATATCATAGGTATTTAGTGTTATGATAAAGCAACTGTTATATATTTTGAGTTCATTTGGGATCCGAAAAATATTGCTAAACATCATAATAAACAAGTTATTTTACTATATGCATATCGTTATGCAGAAAAAGACTTCCATCTACACCAGCAAGTTATTGGCTGAGCGGGACGGCCGCATTTTAACCTGATTCCTTAAGCCTTTTAAATGGTACGGGAACAATTAAATAACCGTCTCAAGTATGACTTTCTTGTTGTCAATTGACATTGTTATTGTTTGTAATGCATTCCTAACTGCTTTGTCTATTTTGACATTATGCTTAGTTTCGTCTATCACTTTCTCCATCAGGGCCTGTTTGAATCCTTTTCTATGAAAACAGACTACTTTATCGGGTTGTTTCTTTTATAACAGCCGACGGATTTTAGCAGATTTATGATAACATAAGATGTCTTTGTGAAACCCTAGAGACCGCCTGCTGCGTAGCAAGTAGACAGAAAACTTTTTAATGCGTCATGATATTGTATACTTAATACCTCTAACAAAACAAAACCCCACTTAATTATTGCTATTACAAGTAATACAGTTTGAACCAATATAAATATATTAAGACAAAAATTAGATTGATACAACAATGCAATATGATGCTCAATAAAAAATGATTGTTTGCTTATAATATGAAATGAATCGCTGAATAAAAATTAGTTGACGTATAGTTAAGGTATCTTTATAGAGTTTCACCAATGATTTTGTTCATGTTTCATGGTCTTTATTAATTACAAATGTAATAAGACGATTGTTAACTTATGACAAAAGACGTTGGAAATTCATTAAAGGTCACGTCTGTTAATATCTTGATTCATTAGATTCTTTATAGGTTAGCAGCGTCAACAAATTTCAGTATGACACAGCGTTTTTAAACAGAATTTATTATGGTATCGCATGTGTTTCTGGCATTGTCGTCTATTTTACGGGCCCATAAATATATGTAAGAGACTGCTGTTGATCAAACGAGTTTATTTTTTAATTTCTGAGACTTAGGTCGTGCAGAAATAATATTGTGTATGGATGTAATACTTCTGATCATGTTTCTCTCTAGAAGATATATACACAAACATTTTATTTTTTATGCATTGTCCCTTAACTCTTCTGGAACCAAGCAAAAAAGATAATTATTTGCCCCAGTATAGGGACTGGCCAGCCGTGCAATCGGCTCTATACTGTTTGAAACTGATTTTATTTTTTCAATATTAAAAGCAATTCAAAGCTATAACGTGATATCACCAGGTTAAATGTTTAATAAAAATGACAAATGTTTAGAAACACGCAAACAATGCAATCTTCAAGTGGCACTCTTTAGGGGTTTGAAAAGAAATAGTTAATGTTTAATCGTACTTTAATTCAAAGTTTTTTTTTATTATTATTTAAAAAAGGGAATAAAAATGATTTGCAAAATTATAATTATTATGTCTTTTATTAGTAGGTTACAGAGTAAACAGGTAGCTCCTCGAATACTATTGGTCTCATTTTAGATATATTTTCAGTTTTACCCCGGCCGCAACCTATATAGCTAATACTATATGTAAATGGAAGTAAATGTAATCATTTTTCTATCTCATCTTAAATACAATAAGCGACAACTTAATATATGCATTTATCTTGTCATTCTGTTCTACTACAGACAACATAAAGACATATTAACTAAGCTAATATGTCACATTTACATGCACAAGTATGTAGTTGTTATGTATATTTGTAGGTTGAAATAAGTTATTGGAAATGTGTTTGTTATATTTCTATTGCGATATACTAAGAAAGGATTTGCATAGGAAAATAAGAGCACGAAGAAAATAAATGGTTGTTAAGTGTTATTTAATGTGAATAATAGGCACATTTTCCATGAAAAATAGTGATAAAAAAACAATACAAATTCAGTAGCATTCTTATACAATGTTTCTAGAAAAAATGCTGATACATGTTTTAAGTGGATTAATAAATGAAAAAAGATTGTTTGTTCCCAATCAATTTATTAACCGTTATATATACGTAGATGTGTAATACCGGTAAGGTAGCATGTAGATCCCACTTGTATCATAGTTTGGGGTCCTTCCTGTTGAAAATGTGTCAGAGTTAAATCGTATACGATATACATGCACAGTGCGTTAACTGGAGTGCAGGTATTAGTTACATGCCCATTGATTGGTTCATTTTGTCCGGGGTTTACATATTGTTGCGACAGAGAAAGGGATATCGAAAGGAATATCATTTTCAGATGCTCGTTGATTGGTTTCTTTTTTTCTGGGGTTTCATATTGTGAATTCAGGGAACGTGTTGTTGTGTTTGACTATGATACAAAAGAGAAAGAACATCAAAGCACTCGGCAATCTGATTAATACTTGGGGGCTACGCCCCCTCGTACAAATCAGATAGCCTCGTGTGTCGATGCTCTTTCTATTATTTATATCAACAACAAACAAGAATAAATTATTTTTTTGTAGTTGGTTGTCACGTATGATACAAAATACTATTATCGACATAATTATCTATGACATAACAGGCCTTCCTTTATGGGCCTATTTACTTTAATAGTGGAAAAATGTTCTCTCATTAACAACAATTTAACACATATGTAAGCTAGTATTATAAGATATTTGTTATAGTGCAATCATGCAGTTGCAGTTATATAACAAATAAAAGACAAAGATTATGTTTTCATAAATAACTATTATGCCGTTTGGAATTTATTTTAAGTCAGATAATTCATTGAACAAAGAAAACACACACGCACACACGCACCCAAACACACACACCCACCAAAAACAAATGCTTGATCTAAGAGGATGAAACAATTTAAGGTGTTCCTCTAAATGTAATCGTTATTCAAAGCACTTGAAATGGATCTAAATTCCAACATTAAATACAAATTGTTGCCCGGAATAGAATCATTACACTTGATTTTTTTCTAGCTTCATTGTTTACAGACTTCATATCTTTGCAAGGATTATATTGTTCTAGGCCACGTCTTATTCTGTTGCAAGTCACTTACACACTTGTCGTCAATTATTTATAATAATATGAATTTCTTACAATAATTACATATGAAGGAATAACAGTAAACTTTTCTGGGGAAATCTTAAATATTTGTTTTGAATAGCATAATTTCTAACATGTCTTTGCAAAATGTCGGAAGCATTAAACAGACGATCTAAATAAACAAAATACTTCTTTTCTAAATTCATTTCTTTGAAATGATTATAATATTTTTGCATTGCGCTATAATTTATATGTTATTTTTGTGTAACTTTTCTGGAAAAAGACGAAATGTTTTAAGTTTAATTTTTTCATTTTAAAGATTTGATTTTTATATTGTAACTAATATAATAAACTAATAAAATAATAACTAACTGTAACACGAAAAGCAGTCAACTGAATGATACCAGTAAAAGGAAATCCTACGTTTCGACACTTAGTCTTCAAGAAAACACTTGTCCTTAAAGATATTAAATGTGGGAATAGAAATTGTTTTTATTTAGAAAAAGAGATTAAACAATCTGTAATAGTGAACAACACTATATCTGTTTTCCCGTTTTTGTGCTTCTTTGAAAAAATGGCACCATTCAAGTACTGCATAATAAAGTGTCATGATGTATTTACAAGTGACTCATAGCAAAAACAAACAGATAATAAAAACACATTGAGCTTTTATATTTTATATACCTTGTTCCATAGGTTTTCATGTTAAGGTGAAATCACACCTTCATATTCATTTATAAGAGAAAAAGCAAAAGAAATTGATGAAAAATTCAAGTGATTTGAAAATATAAAAAAATGCATGCTTAAATTCATATCTTTTTGTCTCACAGACAAATGACATTTTATTTGTTTCATGGTCAATAAAAATCAGTAAATGAGACGATACAAATATCTCCCTCATGATTTCTTCATTACAAATATTCAAACTTTGAATGCGATAATTCTATGTTCACTCCTTCGGGAGTTGCTTAACAAGCTCTATCGTTTGGTTACAATGCGACGTTTATTGGTTCTAAATTTTTATTGTAATGCAAGACACACACGATAGGAATGGAATGATAGGAATGGAATGTTTCGAATAAATTCAATAATGTTTTTGTTAACTGTCTTTTTCATAAGTTTTGAATGTGTCATTTTTTATTCTTAAATTTTAAAATAAGTCATTTCTTATTTTTGTCCTTTTGTAAGAAACATTTATACTATTATTTGTTTCGATGTTGATATAATGTACATGTTATATATTTATATTTTGTTAGACATTTCAAATAAGAACATTATAATAAGTTTGAGTCAGTCGTGCTCTCGCGTAAATAAAATGTTATTTCAATATGTTTTATGCCCTTTGATAAAAATAAATTTGGTATAAAGTACAAATATGGGTGATCCTCCTCAGTTCGCAAGACCAGCATCTCCGCAATGACTGTGCCTGTTTTTAGGATAAATTCCTTCCGTCTATTTTGCCGTCTTTTCTTACATTTTTCTGTCAGGAATTGTGTAATATGGACAGCTTTTTGAGATCTTTCTTTTAAGTTTAAGGTCGCTCTTGGGTCCATGTAAGTGACAGGTGTGTCTCTCAATTGTGTGTCCTTTGTATTAGAAAGCAGCAAATTATCAAGAGTCTTACCTGCTGCATCAAGTAGAACGTCAGTTTTAGGTGTGTTCCCTGCGGTGGTGACGACACTTCTGCAGGCATTCCATTTGTTTACTTGGTCTATTTTTAGTTTTATGGAACCTAAGGGCAGTCCAATCGACTTAAGGTCCCCGATCTCAACTAGTTGCAACGCCTCCTTACAATCAAGTTCTTCCCGACGGAGGCATTGTATCACTTTTCTGGCTTTTTGCCCATGCATCAAAATTAAATCCATCTTTAATTAAATTTTCACTATTTTCTGGTGTCTGTGGATCGGTTTCCGGCATATTGATATTATGATTCTACTTTTATTAATTATTCTTCTTTTAAATTGCTGAGCATATTGATATATGATATAGCGCTTAAAACTGACCAGCAATTTGTGTTAACTCCCAGAATCCCCTTGGGGCATGTCACGTGGCATTGCAAAGGGGCGCTGCTGTTTGTAAAGTCTAAATGAAATTAAAGAGATTTAATTCTATATTATATACAGTTGCAGACATATGATACTGATATGAAACAGATAAATGCATAATGTTCGGTTCTCTGTCTTAAAGACTTGATATAATAACTTGAAATGTTGTGACGATTCTTCATTCTTGTTGGGAATCTTTATCTATAGTGTGTTCTAGTCTCATGATAAAAAGGCAAAGTTACACAAAGTGATATTCGTCATCTTTACCATTTAAATTTGCAAAGTACATGATAACAACTAATTTTTTCAATATTACCTAGGTTACCAATTGCATTCTTATTATCATTATTATGGGAATTTAGTCGTTGTTTCTAGAAAATACATTTCTTATCGAGAAATATGAACGAAAGTATTAAAGTATATCGATTTAAAAAGTGTACACGTAAAAACAAATTGATCACTTTCTGAAGACTTTTTAATAATAAAGTTACATCTTTCGACTTAACATTTTTTATTATATGAAAAGTGGAAATAGGCATAGCATTTGATAAATATGTCTGCCGAATGATGTTTCACTTGTTTTGCTGAAAAGTATTAACTCGACCTTTGCAAAAGAAATCCATGAATTACAAAATAATCATTTATCTATGATGAGGGATTTTTGGTGTTTCTTTTTTTGTATTGTCCCTATCCAACTAGATGAATTTAAAAATGTTATCAACAACATTTGCTCTATTCTATCTTATTCAATTTATCTTGGCATATATACCTTTTGTAAAGAAAAATTGGATAAAGAAATGAAGTAAAGTAAGACTTTTTACAATTAAGAAATAATGACAAGCAGAATGTAAAATAGTTTTAAAAAAAACAACATAAAATAGCTTTTTGTAAAAAAAAAATATTTTTTTTTAAAAATTGAAAAAAAAAATTCTTTTGAATTCGTTTGAATTTTCGAAAATTACATTGAGGTTGATATATAAATATGCATTCCTGTTTGAATAAAACCAATTATTTTTTCAATTAAAAATATTTTACATCGTATATTCCATGTAAACAAAGTCATCCTAGATCTACACATATGCATATTGTTTTGCAATTGAATAAAATGAAACTATACAAAATATTCTTGATTATCAATGACAACCAATCAGCGGTAGAACAGTTGTTAGTATGCACCGATAACAAAAGAAAAATGTATTATAATTTATCGTCTAGGTTCCAAATCGTTGCTGTTTTACAGATCATTTTTATTTGCTCATTTATCAAATATGTCATTACAAACATTTTATAAGAAGCAACAATTCATTTCCATCAATACATCGAATTTACGTTTTAAAGATTTGCTTTTTGTTTCTTTGATCCATCTTAATAAAATCCTCCTTCTGTTTTGTGTCAGAAGTATGGTCTGAGGTCCCTTATGTTCTTGTTCTGGACTTTCTAGGGCAAATTCAAACCTCTTTAATCTTTGAAATCTTAAAAGCATCTGTCAACTTGTGCAGCCGTTATGCCGACACAAATTTAAAAAAATCATAAATGAAGCATGAAGTTTTAAAAATTGATTGATGATCTAGACAGAGAATACAACAAATTACATTCTTTATCATGAAAATTAAAGATTACTGTCACTCAATTGTATTGACATAATCATGGAAGTATTTCTTCAAGGAAGCGTTTTTATGAAAAAGTATACAATCAATACAGAAAATAAACATAATTTTCTTCAAGAAATCGCATTTTGATAACAAATGATAAAGGATACATATACTGCAGAAAACAAACATATTTTTTTAACTGCAAATAAATATTTTTATTTGAATTATGCATAGTAAAAACTGGTACATTGTGTATTTAAAAAGACCGTCATATAATAAATATGCATTTACTAAATGAAATCCAACCAAGTAAAATATTTAAAAAAAAAAAACATTGAGCTTTCAAATCAAACACCATATCTAGAGATATATGATTGCAAATTAGTCTGGTCAAAATAATCTATAACAGTCTGGGATGATAATCGAATTGTTTTGTAGCAGATTGTAACATTTTGATACTTTCAGCCTCATTATCTAGAGATAAAAACGCCGCCTGTAGCATTTAACGTCTCTGCGATATGTTTCAGTCTGGAATGTGTACTATTGTAAATGGTATAATGGCACGGGTGATAAATGGACAAACGATTGCAAGTATAGAAACGATTCACTGGTTAAATAGGAAGATGTTTCACAGAATGGAATACTGCATGTTTTCTTCTCAATTCTCAATGATCTATTTATTAGAAATATATCAGATAAAGTGGAAATATATCAGATAAAAAAATCAAGAGCGCTTTATATATTTCTAAAAAAAATTGATTTGTAAAACCATCCGTTCTCTGGAATATATAAAATATCTTATAAATATGTATGGGTAAGAGTTCGTATTAAGACGACCGTAGGGAGTCTTATCGAACTCTTACCCATATAACTGCAAATCGGCTCTTACAACACGATATCAGATAAAAATATAGAAAGTGTCACCTCTTTAATTAAACATAACATTATTTTTCCCCAGCAGTCACGTACAAACAAGGATGGGGTCCAATTACTTAATCTGACATGTAAAACAATGAGTTTTCAACAATACCTAGGATTGTTTATGCAATTCATTCCTGTCATATGAAACAAAATAATGTTTTGCTTACTTTTTCTAGAAAATATAAAACAGTCAGCAATTAATAATTGACATTTTTCATAGAGTTTAAAGGATATCAATATGTTACTGTGTTCAAATTTGTCTCTGCGAGCTGAGCTCCACGTGCATTATCTATGTAATAAATTTGAATTTATCCTCACATTCCAACAGTGTTATCAGCCTTTTTAGAAACACTTGACCTGGCTAATTAAAATATGCCAATCACAATTTTCATTATCAGCACTGGTTTCTTCATGAAATAGCGGTTACACTAATTACTGCCGAGTAAGAGCCGATTTGCAGTTATGTCGAGTTAATATACTCACATAAATTAAAAATTAAATCACATGCTTTTCGCTGTTTATACTGTTGTCTCTATACTAAGTTTAAGCAAATCTCACCAAAAAGGAACATATATTTAATTTAAGAGCCTTTAATTTTATTGTAATTAATTATTAACTGTTCAAGCAATTATATTAAAGAAAGAAAGATATAAAACTGAATCAGTGACTAACCTTACTATCAACATGCATGATGGCAATTCAAATTTATTGCAATGTTTATCAGAAAAGCAAGATATATTGCTCTAGTTGCAATCGGCAACGTTTTCAGGTGCATTTTCACAGGCTTTTATTTAGATGCGGATTAGATATTAAAGTTTGTTTTCAGATAAGAAGCCTTTAATGAGAAAGACTGTGGTAAACATTTCAAATACAATAAAAAATAATTTATTATATGTACTTGAAATATAAATCCAATACGTTTTTTTTGTTAATTTTATTGTTATATGGCTGCAATAGCATAACAATATACGAATAGTATGAAAGTACTAGAATAATTTTATTCATTAAACAATATGGATTTCGTCCAAAACCTTTTAATTTCAATATTCATGAAATCTAAATAAATCTAAAGTCTATGTCTTAATACATGTTCATTAATATAAACATAATAATTGATACATATATAACTGAATCTGTGGAAGTTCTTTGATTTATTAATTGGTGCAAATTATTTCCCGCCATTTGGACACGTTCTGTCATTTATAAATTGGCGGGAATTATTTCCCGCCATTATCATCAATCAGAATCATGAGGTTGGTTGGTAAATAACAATTTAGGGCGAGAGAAATAGAGATCACTAATAATTCGTACAGATGTTAAGTCACTCTCTAGCTATCTGATCGTTTTATACGTGTCTGTTTCTATTAACTCATTTTATAGATAATCGTTAGTTACAACAATATACCTTTACAACATAAAAGCTATGCCGTTGATTCGTTACAGCAAACTTTTAAAGCATAAAGAATTTGAGTTCGTATGATAGCAGACTAAGTGTGTATTAGAAGCTAGCAACAAATGTATAAAAGTTTATCTTTTTTACATTTTTCGAAATTATATTTTTTAATATGTAATGTTTATTGTTTTACTACAAACGGATATAATATTTCGATATAATATTTTTTTTCTATTTTAATTTATAAATCAATTAAATGGAAAAATATTGTTTATCTGAAAATTAAACACAGATTACAGCATTTAACCAATTATACAAATCAATACAAAAAGACAAGGACATTCTAGTCGATTCTAATAAGTTTTTTGTAGACAGCTGTAAAACAAATAATTGTTGTTCGCGAATGAAGTTTCAATAACAACGTGACCCATTGTTTAATGCATCTTTAATAGCTTCTTCACCTTCTCCTGACAGTCTTTAATTGCGTTTTTCATAGTATTGACAATTGTCTAAATATTAATTACATTTTCTCTCGTTTAATGTCAATAATTGGAGGAGTTATTGTTTAGCTGAACGTCTAAAATAGACAGTGTTATGGCACGCCGGAGAGTCTTCTGTCTATTTGTTAAGTATCATCTGGGTCTCAAAAGGTTTTTACAGAAGTTTCTTCTGTTTTTATAGCAGTCCGCACTATTTATCTGTTGGGTTTGGTGAACAAAAATCAAAACCGGTTCAGACAGAAAACTAAGAAAAGATAAGTACAATGTATCAATGTTTTTTACCCTTCAAATCTAAATTAAGGAATGATAACAGTATTTCTGATCCTTACTATACTCATCAAACCAAAAATAAATGTCATTTTTTTTATATTAAATAATGGTTTGATGACATGTGATTACTAATATATTTAATTTTCCATAAACATTGAAATTCAAACTATTGTAAGCTATACTTTTTATATTAAAATTAATAATTATCTGATAAGGCGCCAGTATACGAGGGCCTTACAACGTCAACACTATACACGTGTACCAAGAGAATATCAATTTCTCTAATAATAATACACTTAAAGCATTAAAACGTTCTAAATGAAAACAAATATACTCAAGGGAGTTCAGTAACAAATCTCCAAATGATACCATACTGATACATTCCAATAGTAGAATATTAAATCTGGAAATGATTTAACCCATTAATTTCAAATTAATGGACCAAAAATGCATTTGTAGTTGGATACATTTCACTGCAATCTATTTTTAAGTGGATTGGACTACAATGTGCATTTTTTTCATTAAATATTTCATAAACTTGAAAAAAAATGCGATAGGAATATACCATTTGGATATTTTTATGAACAATTTCTTGAGAAAACAATGATCTAGTTTTAATAATAAACATTTATATGATAAATTATGATATATTTTATAGAAAACAAAATATTATCTGCTTTATGTAATATTGAATCATGTGCGATATATCTCACACTTGCCTACAACGTCCATAGATAAAAGATGGTTTGTTGCTATATATGATACTAAATACTGTCAAACATAATTATTTATGTTTGTTAACATTCCAATAGGGATCAATTCACTTTAAATTAAACATAATGAAAAACATATTGCCTCTCAGAGTAATAAAACACATTGTAACTTTGCATTTAGTTTTCCAAAATTTCATTA
This sequence comes from Ruditapes philippinarum, assembly GCF_026571515.1. Taxonomy (NCBI): domain Eukaryota; kingdom Metazoa; phylum Mollusca; class Bivalvia; order Venerida; family Veneridae; genus Ruditapes; species Ruditapes philippinarum. The sequence continues at coordinate 115,002 of NW_026855910.1, read as the reverse complement.
ATTGTCTTTTCCTTTGGAAGACTGATCTGATCACAAAAACATAGATATATTTGCGTTTTATTTTATAACTTTGTTTGTTGTGTATATATGACTTTAGGAAAACAGAGCAATACGGTAATCATATGCTCATCGAGTTTGTAAGAAAGGGAGAGACAACCTGTATGTATACATCAAGAAAGAGAGAAAACCTGTGTGTATATGCACATCGTGACTTCAAGAAATAGAGACCCACATTGTGTGTACGAGCACATCGTGACTTGACAACCGGTGTGTATATGCGCATCGTGATTTCAAGGAATAGGCAATCGATGCATTTCAAAAAGAGAGAGAGAAGTTCGACGCAAATATGTATCCTTGACTATTAAACAGAGAAAGAAAGAGAGAGAGGGACACCAAGTGCTGTAATGCGCATCGTGACTTCAAGAAAGAGCAAGTGTTCTGGTCAAACAACTGTTAATAGAGATATGACAAGCAAGTTTAATTGAAAACATTACTAAGCGTGTAAAGTCAATATATGATTCAGCTCCTCAGAAGCGCAAAAATTACATCCTTCAAATGTTTGAGGGTTAAGCGTGCATTTAGCACGTATTTACATCCATTAATTATTATCTTGCCCCAGTATAAGGTACACAATCAATCATATTTCTATGCATTCGGCATTTTGTTCATAGATGTGTATAATTGTGGAAGGAAACAATTAATCTCCATTGACATGGTTCTTCTTCCGTTTGATATGAGCTGAATTAGTCTGATGTTAGAAAGCGGAACATATAATGAATAGAAATATTTTGTTGCATTGCCAGTACCGTAGATGGATAATAGTAAATTATAAATTATAGTTATGAAAGGAAAAAATTATAATCTTCATTTTATACCATCCAATGACTGAAAAAAAATGATATAATAAAGACAAAGGTTGTCGAACATCCTATGCATATCTCTCTGATGAAAAGAATTCAAGTTTAGATGCTTTGGATAAAATTTTATGTAAACACCGTTTTCTTTAGATAAGGTTCATTAAACTTAATGTAACCATGACATATGTAAAGTAAACAAAAGGCTATAATGACCCTTACTCGCTAACCAGAGATGGTCTAAATGGAGAAGAATAAATTAATAGGATAAGAACAGAATAATATGAGCAGTTGTTAAATAGGTCTTTCTAATGATTATTGCGGTACAGTTTTAGCAAAATCTTCAAAACGGGTGAAGAGATGTCATTTGAAGATTTTCTATTTTTAGCTCTAGCAGGCATCTTGTTCAGCCGCTCGAAACCATTTTAGCAGTATAAGTACTGGAATACCTAAAGATCATGTCCGTAAATTCTTTTGGCTACTAGAGAGAATTCATATTGGTCATTAACCAACACCATTTTGACAATGTTTGTAAAGGGCTACCTCATGATCATTGATAGATCCCTACTCTGAACTTCAATTTGAATAACATTAGATTTAACCACAAACATTGGCATGTGCTCTTTTGTTAACAAATATGTTATGGTGAAATTTTTATTGTATCCACTAATCTGATAATTAGAATAAGACAGGTCAGGGATCTATGCATTGCTATCCAGTGTCATCAAAATCTACTGTATGGTTGGACAGGAAATACTGTGTAAATGTTGTACTTTCTACTATTTTATTTCTATTAACGAACACAGTTTTCCATATTTCCAAATACAAATCTAGCCTTTTCAATATCTTCTCGGACTAGAATGTGATGGTAAAATTTCTCATAATGACATTTAACTTTAATGAGAAGCTGATATGAAATCCCTTTTGTGTTTAACTTTGTTTTTCATTTTATATATGATTATGTCAAAAAATGAAAAATGATAAGGGGAGGAATGGTTAATGCCAATGAGTCAGTGGTAGAGTCATGTTTCTGGGAATGGAATGTAGAACCAGATCTAGACAATGTTTGTTATGGTTTTTTTAAGATGATCCCAATTTAACTAGTTAAATGCTGGCCTCAACCTATAAATAAAAATTGTTAAAAATGTGTTAGTACCAGAGCGCGAAATTAACAACTACGAATAAACGACATATTCAATATTCAATTTTCTCTGTTTTTTTTTCTACAATTTTTTGTTGCTTTCTATTAATTTCCTTATTTCTTACAGCAAACGTTTCTTTAATTATATTCATGAAAAGATGTTAATATTTACATAACTTTAATATATATATAAGGTAAAAAAAGGTTTTTTGTTGCTTTCACTAAATTAGATTTTTGTTATTGTGTTGTTTGTTTGTTTGCTATATGTTTGGTTTTTTTGTTGAGTTGTTGTTTTTTTCTGTTTTTTTTTTTTTTTTGTTTTTGGTTTTTTTTTTGTCTTGTTTAAGAAAAGCATTATCATCAGTCGTATATATTATGCAACGTTAAAAACTGTCCGATGATTGTTTTAAGGTTTACAATATGCAGTATTTAGTTCCAATGATTAATATTCGATCAGCCAGTGTGCTGTTGGTTTTTTGTTGTTTTTTCTTTTTCAGATCGAATAGATCCAATTTTCTATCACGTCAAAGTATTCTTTCATTCTCTTAAAATTCACATAAAGTTAATCTGAACTTCAATATCAGGACAAACTAAACCGAGAAATTGTTTTCTGGATAGTGCCATATGATTAATTCCGATTGAGAACATGTAGTGTTCATAACTGTTTTATAGAGTTACTGGGAAGAAACATATCATTTGCTTACAAAAAGTGTCCAGCACATTTGAAAGTGATTAGAAGTTAACATATTAGGCCAGACGGGAATCAATTGGTTAAATTCGTCAGGGGTTAGTAAAATCAGTAAAGCAGTTATAAAATCAAATAATGTACTCTTATAATAAATGTCGATGAATCTGAATAGGTTTTTTTAAGAAATGATTTTTGAAGGTTTATATAAGAATTGTCAATCTGAGACTACAAAAATATAGATAAAATCTGTAAATCAGTTTAGCAATACGAAAATATGGTTTTAATTTAATTAACTTTATTAAAGGTAAATTATGTAATATAGTTGCATGTTGAATAGATTATAAAAAGTACAATTATAGAAAATTTTTAAAAAGCTGTAGAAGCCGGGCAAGCTATAAAAAATATAAGATAAGGAATTTTGAAACATACTTAGAGTTTATCATATGTATTATTAAATTATCAAATACTTTTTTTTTTAAATATTCAAATCTTTGTAAAGAGTTTTCATTAATTACGAATAATTTTGCAATCTTTGTAACTCGTTTAATTATCTGCCATCATAAACAATGTGATTATTTTCGGGGTTTTTTTTTTGTTATTTCTGGATTAAACCTATTCAAAGGTAAATATTTTTGCTATTAGAGACATATATTATAAACCCGATTCACATTTAATTATATTTTACGATTTGTATTCATCAGATTCACAAGCTCACATATTATATAATTCATTATATCATTAACATTAAGCACATGACTCAGCATAAGAACTTAGTAAAAATTTTATTTTTATAAATTGCACTAATCAACTTTCCTACCGATTTATATCTATATAATAAAGAGGCTTATAGAAATGAAGAGAGATAATAACGCCCATCTGGCGGAAAAAGTCAGTAAATAATTAATACAGGCAGCTGTATATCATTCATAGGTGCTTGAGATGTGTTTTTGGTGAATCAGCTCTCTTTCCCCGTGGTAACTATTGAATTGTTTTAGTTGCCATTCTTATCTTGACCTGGTAATATAAGCAGAGCAATAAGAAAAATGTATAACGGACATTAATAAAAGTCATAACATGTTGTCGAAGTTTCAATGCATGAATGGAAGCCGCTTTGAAACATTGATTACTTTTTGTGAATCATAGAAAGTAATAAGCGTTTCTTTCAAAAGAGATCATAACAGTCTATGTTAAACATATAAAACGTGTGTTATTTTTTTATCTGTTGGATCATGTAGTTCTTGTAGTTAAATTCAAAATTTCAACATTATCATGTTTAAATGTTGAATTTTGCTTAAGAAAAAAGAGATAAAAAGAAGTCCCAAAAAAGCAGCCCACTACTTCTAAAGGTATTTATATAGTTTCCCAGTAAGGAATTGTCACATATTCAATAAAAATACTCTTTTACACATTATTCACAAAACTGTTATATTTCATGTCAAATTAACGATAATCTGTGACAAACCCTTTGCATTTGTGCTATTAATTACCTCAGTGGAAAATTGCAAAATTAACCAAATTGAGCACCTCATTTACACAATTGTTGAGTATTTACTGTTTCGAGTACAATATCTTCCTAGATTGAATTGACCGTGTAATTATAAAGACTACATAATTTGTTATTTCCATAATGTTTGAAGCATATACTGTATCTCAAAAAAGTGTAATATGAATTTTATTATTTTTAATATTTATGTATAACCTATTAAGGGAAGATCTTATGTGTTCGGTACGTTTACGTTTTGTTAGTTTAAAATTTGTTTTGAGTATCGAGATTTTTTTTCTAGATATCATCAACTGATGTATTGTCCCCTTTACTAACCCCTGACATACTCGAAAATCAACTTCTGTGATTCAGACCAGTTAATGATGAAAGCCAATGTTTGTGACTTTAATTTGTAAATGTTTATTACATAGCGTGGCAAGTCTAGAAAAACTTTTTGCTAACAAAGAGTGTGTAATGTGCATAGGTTAAATACCTGGTTTTGGAGAAGACAAATTTAACTTGGGCATCGTTTTGGGGAAACGATAATTAAAATGTCTTTGCATTAAGGATGTAGATTGTGACAAAAAATAAAAATCATTAATAATTAAAACATGACTGTGAAAAGGTTTCTTGTTTTAAACCAGTTGCTGTTAACCATTTAAATATACAATTTAGAGAATTAATTGAATAAAATCTTTATACTTTAGATCAAATTTACATTCCATAAATTACTTTCTCTTATCAGGTAAAAATAAAACAAATCACAAATGTTATGTAAGATAAAAAAATAATTACCTTCAACACGTGCTTGAATTTGTGATAGTCCTTTAAACAAATTGATACATACAAGTACTTTATTTATATGTGAGATTTAAATTCAATTATATTTTGAAATTATAGATAAGACATTTTTCTATGACATCAGTTTTCGAGGAATGTTAATCAGAAATAATCAGAAATAATATAAGATCGATAGTAACTTGTGCTTCATTTCGGCAGCATAAATCTCGCACTTCAATCTTCAAGTCGTTGATATTTTAAACCGGTATGTCAGTATTATGACCAATACAAAAGCTTTCTCTTATTCTCTTTTATCAATATAAATTGATAGTGTATACAATAAAGACAGACAATAATACATAGAACTTGTTTCTGGTTTGTGCCATGAATTTATTCCAGTAGGTAATATTAGTGTCCTCGGTTATCTCTGAGAGTTGCTGGAAAGGAAAATACCAGTCTCGTATTAAACACTTTCTGACACCTTTTGGTAAATTATTGAAGATATAACGTATGAAGATATTTTTGTTTGGTGTTGACGTCGCTACAACACAAAAGCCCTTCCGTACATTATTTTAGGCACGAACGGTTGCCTAAGTAGAGCCACCGATGTTCTTGTAAGGTAGGAGGAATTCTTCTTCACATGACAGGATCCAAAGTCTCTGACGGGATTGGAAGCTACAGCGGTGAGGGACAAGTGGTTGAATATGACAGCTAGTTCATATATTAAGCAAATTCTCAGAAACATTATTTGTCAGGAAGCGACATAACTGAAATGGAAGAATGGGTTTTATAGGTAAGAAAACTGACGGCATTAGCCATGCCAGGCTTTTTTTTATTTTAATTATCTTATTCCGAGTCAGTGATCACCCAGGTTCCATGTGCGACAGCATATTATTTAATATCACGTTAGGTGAAGATTGCATTCCCTTGTTGATTATTACCCTCATATATTAGATATCATAGATTGCTATGACTGTCAGTATAAAGGTAGTTACATATGAATTTTGTAAAAGTTATCTACTTCAAGAAGAATAAATATGTTCGTAACCTTTCCGGTGAGTCGTTTTACCCCTAATGTTACTTTAAGTTTGTAACACCCGCGGTTAGCCAAAATCATCTTTCTTGTTTTGGCGCCATATGATCTAAATTGTGTTAATGCGCCGTAAAACCAAACAAAACAACCGTTGCCAGTTGGAACAACAGACCGCAAATATGATTATGACAAAAAGTTTTCAAAATTAAAAATAAATATATCAAAATAAAATCTCTTGATTAAAATATATACCGCTAAGCTAAGGTGACAACAAAAGAAAACACGGTAAAATAGCAACTTGCAAATAGAGACAAAAAATAACAATAAAGATAACTTCATAACCTGAATAGTACTGATAAATACAACTTTAATGTAATGAATCATAATGTTATAAAGCTTATGAACGTATCAAACTCTGTTAAAGTAACAAGAAAATAAAGAGACACAATCGCTATATTATTATCATTATATAATCCATGTGATCAAAGTCTGATAACAGTAGTAAGAATAACAACATGATCTCCACTTAATTTTGTATCTTGCTGCAGTATATCAAATTAGTAAATGAGTGAAGGATATTAAAGGTAGTAACATAAATGAAGTCCAAAACGTCACATCTGAAGTTAATATATTAGTTGACAAATTGAGAGAGCGTCCCATCTTGACACACGTGTTGTTGTATATTAGACTGAATACGTGATATGTCATCAGAGGAGATTGTTATTGCATCCATTTCTCATTTGTGGTATCATTTACTACGGAATCACGTGACTGCTTTCATACCTGCTTAATTAATTCAATACTTGTAAATCAAATATCAAATTTTGAAGCCTCAATATATGCAGACAGACATTCAATATATTATTAGTTTAAATTTTGCACCGAAGTTTGTAGAAATAAAAAAAAAACATAGTGTCTTTATATTGATGTGTGAATGGTTTGTGGTAATTTCATGTAATTATCAATGCGACTCGATAACCCTTACTGCTGCTGAATTTGTAAAATGAAAGTGATGTGTTATGGAAAAGAGAGTGTTTGTTGATACTTTGAGACATTTCATTATCAAATACAGTAAAGTGGAATTCCTGTTTATCGACCGTACTGAAAAGTTACTGTCCACGTCCCCTAGCATAGGCTTAAGTATTTTGTCATTTAGAGAGTGATTAGATGACAGCAAGGTTATTCAGACTGGCCTAACTCTATCCTGATTTATCCAAGCAACTTCAGGCAAATACCATCAACACACATTATAGGTCAAAGCCATCTCACCTGCTGGACCTAAGAGATGCAGTGACTGCAGTAATTCGAACCATTTAGTCGCCTCTTACAATCAAACAAGGATAAAAAGTGGCTGCAATTCTAATGCCTCAACTCTTCAAGGCAAACCCTCAAATAGCATATCAAATTGAAGCAATACAATAGATTTTAATGGCATGATATATTATTATATGTATTGTTTTTCAGACAGTGTTAACTGTTGTGTATGTATATAAGAAAGTTTACGATGTTTTTCGTTTCTTTCCGTGAACCACAAAATATTAATAATTAATAATAATGATTTCATGATAAAAAAAACAATTGGTCAGCAAACAGTTTGGAACGAGTAACAACTGCACTATCTAGATATGCAACTTTACATTTTCATTGAAACTATTCGATTTTTTTTCAATACCAAAGTATGATATTATTATATTAATTAAAAGTATAGAATCAATTATCGAATGATATGGTTTCAAGGAATGATTCATGTATATAATGAATTACATTGTTCTTTCATGCTATGACGTTCTTAAAATAGACACTTCTATTACAACAGTGAAATGAACCCACAGCAGCATGTGCAATATATTATATTTCCCAATAGTGTTACATTTCATGTAAAATTTACGCTGATCTGCCAAAATCTCGAGACATTTGTGACACTATTAGCACAATCACAAAAGCATAATTACTAAAATTACTCCTATTATACATTGTTGGGATTTTGTTGGAGATTTTGCTTTTCTGTTGATATATTTTGTCTTACATCTAGAAAGTGTCATTGAAAAGGGGGAATGCCACTCCATTTACACTGATTTCCGCCGTCAGATGGCAACGTTTTATACCACAAATTTTGTCCTATACACAACGAAATATTTAACCTTTAAATTTTTACTTTTACCTACGTACACCTATATTTTATTTCGATTTAAAAATATAGTTTCTAGTGATTGAAACTATCGGTATATAATTACATTGTTTTGTTGTTATTTTTTTTAATTTATGTAATATTTCCCCTTACTAAAGTGTTTAATTATGGACTAATAATTTTGTGTTATTGACTATTGCGAATCTTTTTTAATATCGGTAAATAGATTTCTTGAAGTTCTCTTGGTATAGTACAAGTTGATACGCTTTTTCTTAAGTTTGTGTGTATTATTAGTATTTTGTTTTAGATACTTCTAATATATTTGAGGAGTTTATGACTCAGATACGAATATAAGTTTACTTCTTCAGACAGAGCAAACATGAGTTTTATCAAATGTTTGATTAATAATATTGGAGCATTTTAGAGTCTCAATACCTGAAGAAAAAAGCGCTAAATGTGAAATTATTTGTCATAAAAGTAGCAAAAGGTAAATAAATTAGTATTTTGAATTTCATACAAATTACAAAATCACTATAAATGTACTAATTGCCAAGGTAGAAAAGATTATAAAGGTTTTTGGAAAAAGAGTAGCTTTTTGAAAACTATAAAATGTACTACAAAGATAAAAAGCTTTTGAAAAATAAATAAAAGCATTCCTATGACATAATGGGCATTGAACTTCACAAGTAAAATGCCATTGAATATACATGCATTACGTTTACTTGTCCAGTTGATCCCTACTCAGACTTTTTATTTGAACAACAATAGATTTAACCACAATCAGTTACATGTGCTCTTTTGTGAACAAATATATTAGGTGAAAATCTTATTGTAATCCACTAATACATGTAATATGATAATCCGAATAGGACAGATAAAGGTCATACAGGGATCTTGGCATGAAGACCGCTGACGTAGCATAGCGAGGCGAGACATGTGCTAGTGGTGACGGTCAGATCTCACCGCCATATATTTGTCTAAAATGATAACTACCTTCCACACCTAAATCAGAATATATCAGTCGGGTGTAGAATACATTAAGAAATTTAATATAAACTCGATAAAATTTACATTATGTAATAATAAGTAGACAGTCAGCTAGGTGGTTTCCGTTACCTCCTTAGTTGTAAAATAACTAAATTATTACAACAAAACAATATTCATCTCTGGACAGTCACTGACAACATAGACTGTGGATAATATATTTCTGAAGTTTCAATACAAGTGGATCTCCAAGGGAAAGAATCTTTAGAAATGGCACGCAACTATTACATTACTGCCGTGATTTTGTCTCATTTACAGTGCCTTGTTGCTGCTTCAAATACTGTGTACATCTAATCCTTAGAGAGTAAATACAAAGATTACTCAAAGCGGAATTTGAATATATAAACTCTGACGATGATAATGACATTCTTCATGTAGTCTTGGCCATTTCCTATAACATGACAATGTGTATAAATATCTATGAACAGGAATAGTGCATAGCTATCTAAAGTTTACCCTTTTTCTATGTTAAAATTTCATTACATATTTTAACATTTTGGCAGTAAATTTATTGATTCCTTACAGATTTTAAATAGTTACTACAATAGAAAAAAACAATGCAGTCATCGAACACAGACTTTTGCTATTGTATTTCAATTTAACATGACTCAGTTGGAGAAAATTCTGCATTTGTAATTTTTTGTAGTTCTATAAATGGATGTTTCACCGGAATTAATAACTGCAAAATTATTCTTCAAAGTTTTGATGTATGACTATTTGCCAATGGTTTTCAAATATCAAAGAAATGCCTTGAAATTTGATAAATAATACAATGTTTTTATGTGTCAATATCTCATATACCGCTATATTATATATATGTGATTCTATAAGAATTTTTTTAACTGTGTAGTGCATGCATCCAATAAAATGTTGCAAAAACATACACATTCTAGAAAAAATAAAACCAGCCTATATAGAAATCTCAGCATTCCTTTATATTTGGCTAAACGTAAAAGAAAGTCTGAACTTACATGTTTTGTATTTTTTCTATCTAGAAATAATCACCGATACAAAAAATACATACAACTGTTGTGATTTGACTTTGTTCAAGAGCTTTTTGAAATCTTTAACTTTTTAAATCTCCCAAATAGATTTGTCGGAATGCAATTTGATATCTTATTTCCAACTATTAGAGTGATATTTATTTATAAAACACTGTTTTTGAGAATATCTGACAATGATGTGGTTGGTATTTCTTTATCGTCAAGTACTATCATAATTTATTCCCCAAGAAATCTCGGGGACTGTTTAGAGGAGGATTTGTTTCTTTTCCAGTAAAGCTAAGAAATTGCTTAGGACACTAATTTTACCCAATAGAGTCTATATCTGGCACAAACCAGACACATTCCGTCTCTACAATCGCCTGTTTTTTATTGTGTTCAGTTTCTTTAGTAGATATGGATAAAGAGAATAAAGGGATATCCACGTAGTAAAATGAACTGGAAAACACGTTTGTTCATATATGCGTCGCAATTGTATACTTAAGTTATATCTAAATCAAGCCTTTGATATTACAAAATATATGTATTTTGTTCTCATTTAAGAAAGCAGTAATTGTACTTTCAAATTGGCATGTTGATCATACCATGTACATTTTAACATTCTAATACGTAGCATTAGTTCCGAATTTTTCCATTCGAATGATTTGTCAATGAAAAGAGGTACTTTTTTATTTTACTTATTACTTAAAATTCTTATCAATTGTTCAAATAAATTGACATGGATATTTCCCATACATTATCTTATTTTACCTAGTATTGTTTTCATCTCCTGTAAGTGAGAACAATTATATGAACTTCTAAAGGTCCAAGCGTTGTTGGTAGGAAATAAAAGTTTTTAAGTGACCATTGAACATTGCCAGGTTAATAGTTTTTAAAATATATATATGCCACAACGGTAATACAACATTCCTGTGTTTTTATTTATTAAGCATATAACATTATAAAATAGAAAAAGTGGTATCTAAAGAATTTCAAATACGAAAAGATTGACAATTTTGCAGGCTCGGTTTGATGTAGCCTGTTCATGATCGGCACTGGAAAGTGCAAATAACAGTTCATTCCCCTAGCACCGGCTAAAGCAGAATTCAATATTTAAATTTAAAAAAAGTGCAAGTTTGAATTTAGAAACATACGAAGATGTGTCCATACGGCGTTTATCGAGGAACCGTCAATGAGACACTTCCGTGACATTCCAAGAAAAGCGGCGTATGGTCCCTCAGTAAAAGAAAAAGTAGAAAAAAAATCATAGAAAGTATTTAAAGTGTATTATCAATATATATGTACTTTGGCAATAATCATTTATACGATACTAATTATAGCATTACAAATGTATATCTTTATACATGTATACATTTATATATTCATATAACTCTTGTAAATTATGTTAAAGATTGGTTTAACAAGAAAAGAGTCAAAACAATTATAACATTGTCAATCTTATATCAAATAAAAATGAACAAGTGGACGAAAATTCTGCTTCCATTATAGAAAAGATTTCTATAATGCATTCAGCAGGCATGTGAAATAATTTATAAACGACTTAAAATAAGATCATTCACCTTATTAGATAGTTACTTATTATTCTCGACCAATATGAAATGTACGTTTCTGATTAAGATAAAAAGCAAACTAGTGAAACATTGTCCCAATAACATCTCATGAAATCAGTAGACCATGACTCACTGCCTGAGCCTTTCCCCTTATCATTTTTCATTTCTGACATAATCATAATAAAATGAAAACAAATAAACACATGGGATTTTGATATCAGCTCCCATTAAAGTTAAATGTCAATATGAGATAAAAGTAAACATCAAACACGGGTTGCACTCAGTTTTTAAATATTCCATGTTATATTTGTCCATTTTGTTGCTTTGGAAAAACAATGTTTGGTAATATTGCACCAGTTAGTATGAAATTCGAGCTCTTGGTTAGCATCAATATTCTTACAATATCTTGAACATCTACATAATAAAAATAAGAATTATTATGAGTAACTCCCTCTTGCGTTTAAACAATATTGTGGTTAGAAAGTAAATATCTAACACTCGACAATAAAAGTCTGTTCTTGCCAGAAACAAACAATAACGTGAAAGCAATCCTTTAATAATGATTTATTTTTATTACTAAGAATTTGCTTACAGATTTATGCATGTTTGAGCTAAGATAATGAAATGAATGAGTCTGTTTTAACTGACATAACTAATTCTATGCATACAACCAGTGTGGACCAAATCTGCATTCTTATCGTCTATTCATGGTCCACACTGTTCGCTATAACATATAAAAAAACTATTATACTAGTTACAAAATATGATATTACTCCGTACATTCTTTTATCTGACAAAGTGTACGTGTTGAGCCAAAGGGAAGATTAGGACAATGCATGATTGGGTGGACAAACATGGACACACAATAGATAGATCACACGGGCTGATATTTGTTGGAAGTTCTAGCAACGTTATTTTGAGGGTATTTCTTATCAAAACTTCATAAACAATATTAAATGTAAAAGAAAATGTTCTGTATGGCATGATATTATGTTTTTCTTGATTTTTGTGGTTGGTTTTTTTCTCCGATATCTTTCATTTAAACAGATCACCAAAATGTGAAGAAAAAGTCACCGTTTTATAGAAGGGTTGTTATAAAGATGATAAAGTTTTGATGTGAAAATAAAAAAAACCCATAAAAATGTCTTGAACTGTTGTTATTTCCCTTATGTTATGTGAATCAGACTTCAATACTTTACATTTTAAATCATTATATATAATATTTAAAAGTGAAATATCGTAAAACATCGTTTATTTGCCAAAGATCCAGTGTGGTTTCTGTTTATCTGGGTGCCGTTTTATCAACAAAAACGGTCGTAACTGCGATCTTATCTTACGACCGATACTTACGACCGAGCTTACGATTTCCACATGACCGTTTTATGAACACGATCGTACGCCCTCACTCGCAGTTAAGACCATTTTCGGTCGTACGACCGTATAAACAGTTACCATACAGTTGAAAGTACGTTTCCGGGTCACTTCAATTGTTCAAATATTTGTGTTTGACAGTTCCTATCGGTAATTATGCAAAAATGGCCGCCATTTTTAAGATCTTAAGCCTACTTACGGCTGGTCTGAAGCAGCCTTAAAGTTACGACGTTAATCTACGACGTCTTAGCTACGACCATGTTGATAAAACGCGTAAGATCGGTCGTACGACCAACTAAGCTACGACCGACCGTTGATAAAACGGCATCCTGGTCTTCAGAAACATTACATTCTATACCCATCATTATTAAAGGCGACAATTACTCCTCAACTATACCAATTCATGAATATTTATATCATCAGCAAATCGATGATATACAAACCCATGTTCCAAAAACCTTAGACAAATAAATTGCATAAAACCAGACGTTCAAGAAGTCTACATTTCAAATTGTGTTAGAGAAAAAGAGATCTTTACTAGACGAGTCATGCTATATATTCATCAATACCAAACATGTAAAAGAAAATAAACATTAACAAATTAGCAACAAAAACATATCTAACAGACAAATGCTCCAAGCATTATTTATTAGTCTTTTACTTAGATTTTTATAATTATTTACATAGTCTTGTCGTTTCATATGAATTTAGCACTAAAGCAAATTTGTCAATTGTTATGAAATTTATCAATAGTTACAAAGCCAATAGAAAGAGAAAACACGTGACTAGCTGTACAAAAATAAAGGTTTTTTATATAATTTATAAGTTAAATAACAATGTTTGTCCTCTTAGTTAAATTTCAACCAGTAAACTATTTTAAATCTACAACCTAGCAATGCACGAAGTATAAATATTGAATCAGCACTTCTCTAACGAATACCATAACTTTGTGAATATTTAAATAAATATGAATTAAAATAAGCAAAACTCTTTATGAAATTTCACCTATGCAAGATAGAAGTAATTTTAGTAATTACGGTTTCTGTTGAGTTAGTGCATACAAGAATACTTTCAGAGTTTTACACATCACTGTAACATTGATATGAAATATGAAACTATCGGGAAATATATATATAGTGTATATGAGATCATATAACTCACGAAGAAGAGGTATTTTCATATAATGATATGGCAGTATATATAGTATATCGTATAATATATGGTACTTAGCAGTAATACTTGAAAAAAACAATACTTAGTTATACAATAATTGTACAATAATACTTGGTTTCGTTTAATGTTAATTTAATTATGATAATGAAGAAAACGCTTATTACTTTCTTTGAGTCTTAGTCGTATCCCTATTATAGAATTATATAATAACTAATGCTTTGATGGGGGTATTACATTATTACATTACATAAAAAGACCTTTTCTTTAAAAGTTCATTTTATACATTGATTTTATTTTTCTCCTTTTCATCGCTATCCTGCATGCTCTTGTTATCAATATGTTGTATAAATTGGAGTATGTTGATTTATTTGTGATAGGTATTAAATTAATTTTGATGGGTCTATCATTCATAGAACGTCTTCATCATTAGTTCTAATTTAATAACTTTTTTCCTATAACAAAATCAGATAAAGCTTAATTTTAAGCTAGAATTTCAATTTATTTATACAATATCTATAACATCAGTGCTAATGGTGAATAATAAAGTATTCATAAGTGTCTCATTTTAAAGTGCGCTATATCTAAATTCAAATACATTGGTTTTAAATGCAATTATGTTTAGAACTGATATTGCTCCAGTGCGCTTATTTTCCTTCATTATAAGTGCGAGTGAATTCGGGATAATTGTCACCATTTGGTCTAATCACATGGCAATGTCTCCCCCACAAACTTTCATTCCAATAGTTCACAACGGTAAACGATATAGATTTCGCTCGTTAAAAATATATCAATGCGGAAACAGTTGTTTGTAATTGCATAAAACAATGCGAACAAGTTTTTTTTAATAGTACGAATTTACAATAGGTACATATTAGATGTTGATAGAACACTTTAATGGACGGCATATAATTTGGACTTAGGTGAATAATAGAAAGTGGTTTTCACGAAATGCATAATGTTTAGCAGAGGTATTTAGAAATAGAATGGGAATTCTGCTTTAAAAAAAGCATTATGATGCAGTCGGTCCGATTTCTGATAATGATGAGTATCTGTGATCACACGAAATTTAGATTGAATGAAAAACAGTTTCACACAACTAATTATTCATACACGCAGCTTATTCCAGATGAAGCTGTTTGTAAACATTTGATATTTTAATGGATATCTACTAAAAGCTGTGTCATACGATGTTATTATTTTCTTACTATAGATACCGCTAACTTATTTAAATTATTTTACTCTATGCTTTATGAAATATGTTATAAAGATAAAAGTAATATAGATTTAGGCATATCTTGTACATTTTTGAACAGACATATTATCATATTCACATAAGTGCAATCAAATGTGGTGTTCTTTAAAGAATTAGGAGAGAGACATAAATGAACCCTCTATAAATCTCCATTTTACATCTAAGACAGGAAGCAGATTATATTTAGAAGTAGCCCTAATAATCTCTCTTTTGCCACTGACGTAAAAAATAGCAAATAAATTGCCCATTTTATGTGTACATGCAGTGTATCGGCAATAACGTTCTGTTTAGAAAATCTATAAAATAAAGTATAAGTGATTAGAGTTACCTAAGAGAAATATGTTTCACAAACCCATTTGTCCATTGGGTAAGTCATATGTCTGTCCTAGGCTTTTACAGTTAATGTTGATTTTAATTCAGAAATGCGTTGTTGATGGATACATTCCGTGATCCATCTATATAATGTATCATGTATAGGAAATCTTTAATCACGATTCGTCTGGTGTAGCATTTTAAAATTCCTGTTTACTCAACATTCGTGAACAATGATACATTAGTTGGTTTTCTGTCAATTTTAAAACTATATCTAGAAATTGGTGATTTGTACAACGGGAAGAATATGTCTTTCCTATGTTTATATATCTTATGCATGTAATTTAGTGATACAGTATTATAATATATCATATTTCTTGATGTGAGGTATATTATTAAAACCAGCTTTGTTGTAATATTGCTTTAATGTAAAGTTAGACTTGCTAATGACAATTTCATTTTGACTATAAAATTACAGATATAAGCGTGAAGTTCTAATTTCATATCAAGTAAAAATATTTATACAGATGCATGTCTTTATCGATTTAGATTTAAACAAACGCATAACAAATATTTTCAGACCCGCAAATCACCAATTTCTAGATACAGTTTTAAAATTGACAGTTTTGACTCGTTTTTACGTTACAAATATACAAAAGAACGCAGAAATATGCCGAATAATTGAAAGTACCCTAATTGCAATACAACGCAAACCACATAGAAATGGCCTAAATGGTCGAAATGGGGAAGAGGAAAATATGATCATAATTAAGTACTACCCATATAAAACAATTAGAAGAGACACAACATTATTTAGAATTCACACATTTTTTAAAAGCATACAACAACATATATAATAAACGACAACTACAACAGTATTACTAGTAAATCAAACATTTAAAATTATTACCTTTCCATTCAAAACACCAAGCCATAATCGCTCTAATGAGAAGTCTGAAAAAAGGTGTCCATAGGTTTGAGTCTTTTCCAAGTCTCAGAATCATTCTTGTTTTAATATCCAAAATCACATCAATTAAACACACTGAAATGAAAGTACAATCATACCATTACTTTCTAACAAACTGTATAAATCCTCAAAACAGTTATTTCAAGTCGTGAATGAAATTTTGGCTACATATACGAAAGTTGTAGAAATAATAAAATGTTCATAATTTAAACTCGACATTGGAATCAACTCCATCGCATCGTTTTATGAATCAAAGTAAGAACAAAATTCGTTCATATGAAAATGGTTAACATTGATTGTCTGTAATTTTGATAGTTATTTGGTAGATGTTACACAACTTCTGCAATGTTTTGTGATTTCCCTCAAGTAATTATGGCAACTATTGTTCAACAAATTGCCTAAAAGCATTCATTGTTATGCATGTTCTTTTGAGTTTCGATACACCCAGCATCATGTTTGAATGACGCTACAACACCCTACTGGAATGGTACTACAAGTATACATGATTTTTGTCGATTTTAATTTTTTTAATTAGTCAACATATTATCCCTAAAGCATAGAGAAACTTGTCAGTGGCAAGTCTTTGTTTCTATGAGCAAGAACCTTTACACTCATTGCTTAGTACTGATTAGTTCCAGAAACGGATTTATAGCTTCCTACACAATCGAACTAAAATAAATTCTGTGTAAACCAAAACAAATAAATTAAACCGTAACTATGCTGATTGGTATAGCCAATGAAAAAAACTGGTGTTTTAATCTGCTATATTTATATATGTCATCAAAAGGTTATTATTTGTTCTTTTTCTATTTGATTGGAATAACACTTTGTTTCGTTCAATATTCTTTTAATCAGATGGTCGATTTCTGACGAAAAATAGAATGCCCTGCATTCACCATTTCTTTTTGGATAATACTACTTCTATAAAATGACTCTAGGTCCCTTGGAAAAGAACAATCTATTGTGTATAATTTAACAAGAAATTAATGTAAAACCGAGTATAATGAAAAGTATACTTGCTGGACAAACATTTGAAAACTTTTAGCAATAAACATATAAAAAATGGTAAAATATAAAACAAACATAGTTTTCTTTACTGAAAACTCATTTAAAAAAGATAATACATATTTGAGCATTTGTTCATATGAAACAACCATATCATAGCATACACTGACAAAAATGTTTCAGATAGTCAAATACTTTCGAACTTTTTTGCCTTTTTCCTTACGCGGTTTAGTGCTAGTAGGTGTTATTGTGTTGGACAATTAGATGCGCTACTGCCGCCTAGAATAGGTTGATCAAACTTATTGTGCTTCATCATTTTTTGTGAGTTTTATTTGCGGCGTTCAGTGATCTTCAAGTTACCATTTTCAATATGCTAATGCTTCACAATTTTTCCTAAAATTAAAGTTAAAACACAGAACTTTTGTCATTGTGTGTATATGGTTTCTTAGCTCATGATTAGTCAAATGACCTTTTCAATCTTTATATCAATTGTATCAAGTAATGTCGGCATTTAGATATGATAGCCAATCAATTCCACCTCAGATAATGTAAAGATATAACATTTCAGATGATAGTAGATATACTGAAAAAAAAAGAAAATACTTTCTATAAACATATTAACCCCGATCTGATACTGAATGAGTCATCATCGATAACATTAAAGAGCATTCTAAAAAATTTAAGGTTATTAATTATCGTTGTGGTAAAGATTGATAACATGTCGTTTATATGAACATTCGTTTGTAACAATATATACCAATGGTACATTTGTAATTAGATCAGATTGTTTCATGAAGTACTTTACATATGTAACGTCAACTATTTGAGTTAATTTATGTATATGTATATAACGCTAATTATTTGAGTTAACGTAATTTATGTATATAACGCTACTTATTTCAGTTAATTTATGTATATAACGCTATTTATTTGAGTTAATTTATGTTTATAACGCTACTTATTTGAGTTAACTTATGTATATAACGCTGTTTAACCAACTTTCCTTCTCTTCTACTCTTCTTACTTCTTTTATTCACTGACAATCCGTATTTTCTTAGTCTGCGTATTTCACATATACAAATACACGTATTTTTTATAAAGCAAATATCCTAAATGTACAGTCCTGATATAATTTATTCAAGCAAAAAGAAAGAACAGATAAATATTCAAGTATGTATGACAACAATGTTAATGTCTTACGTATGCTAGTTCAAGCTGTTTCAAAAGATTATTTTGAATTATACAAATGTAAACGACGAGCACTATCAAAATTTGTTGAACCTGGAATCGATCCATAACCATCTCAACACCTGGATTTCATGAATGTTATATTAATTAAACACACGATTGGGATATTTTTATAACCAGGAGGGGCATTAATGATAAGCATTGTTGATAAAAAGTAAAAGAAAGAAATCATCGAAATCCAGCCGTGAATAATTTTGATAGCATTCTTATAATTCTGATAAAAATGTCATGCTGTTATATTAGGGGAATATGATCAAATCTTTTTCAAAAAAAAAAAGTTTCTAGTATCTTTGATTGTAATGGTTTTATATCATAAATATGATGCTCAAATTAGGATTTATCAGTTTTGTAAGTTCCAAAAAGCATAATTATCCATAAAGATATTACCGAATTTAACATTTCATGTAAATAAAGGGAGGTAATTAGAAATTTATTTTCTATAAAGTCCAAGTCAAATTTTTCAATAAGAAATGAGTGCATATATTTTAATGATTATATATAATGTGCACAAATATTTGAAGTACATATTTTACATATTCTTCGATGTTTAAAAATTGTTTTATAAGCATAATTATATACATATGTAACATTTTAGTTAAGTGTGGTAACAAACTCAATTACAACACACAGGATTTTTAAATTAATGATAATATAAGTGTTTTTGAATAATAAATAAAAATAGTGTTTTTGTTTAAAAAGGGTTTTAACTAAAAATCCAAAGTTTAAGTTCTTTAATTTGTTTGACATTTTTCCTTCAAATAAATTTATTATCTTTGCACTAAAACAGAGTTTCGATACAGTTGATATGACTTTTAAAAAGCAACTGAATATATTTTATCTCTAGTTGTTATTTTGTTATCAACCCAACTTTTCTATCTTAAATTCACCGACAATCCCTATTTTCTTAGTCTGCGTAATTCACAAATTTTCGTAAATTACAAAAACAATTTATTATCTAATAATTTAACTGTTGCTAGGTTGAAACTAGAAGTTCTTTATTCTTATCTTAAGAATTTCACGAATATAAAACAATGTTTAGGTTGGCATGAAATCTGCAATAGTACACGAGAAGAGTTTAAATGATATAAACATTGTTTACAGAAGGATTTCGAAATTGTTCCACTTGTCAGAACATATATTTACCTTACTTTATGTTTGATACATAATAATTATTAGAATACAGAAACTTGTGTAAAGAATGTTGTTTCCTATATTTTGTTTAATATTCATGGCCTATTTACGAATTATTCTTTTACAACATAGGTATTCTTTAATTTGATATTTTTACATAATAAAGTGATATTTTTTACAAAAATAAAATATGACAAATGGAAGAGAAAAATATGAATTCTTCTTGTTTTATGAACGAAAAAATATTAAATAGCTTACATGTATCTCTGTCGTTTTCATTTTAATTGGTATCGAATTAGAATAACATGTTGTGACTTTTTTACACAATAGATGAAACTACACCGTTGAGACAAACCTGTAATCGCAAATAAGTGTTGCTTCCTTTGTCAAATGTAAGTAAATAAGTAGAAAAAAAAATAACCAGAATAACTATTTATTGAATATTATTCCTTGTTCTATTATTTCTTCTATTTGTTTTGTTTCTTTAGATGCTGTTACTATGTAACTCATTTCTACGTTATCTCCAATTATAAACCAAACACATTCTTCAGATATCCTCAAATGTTTGATAATGTCCATAGAGTTGTTAATAATAATGTGTGTCAAAATAGAGTTGTGAGAATTACCGGATTTTATCATGTCATAATAAATCATGTGCTGATAATTATCCTATCATAACAAGTGAATCCTGAAGTAGTTGTAGTACGCCGCCAGAACTATATCCGAATGTTGGACGTGTTTCTTTTAAAATCAGATCCAACGAACTGCTATAATTTGTATGTTTGTATTACCTTCATAAGAGACATATTGTTAAATAAACACTTTAATACGTACGTAATATTCAGAAATTGTCAGAGTAATAGTTACTGTGACGAATTGTACTTATGGCTTAGTTTTGTTACTCACAAAGTTTATTTATCTCTCTCTGTATTCATGCTATAATTGATTTGACTTTTGAATTATATGAGTTATATTTATATAGACGAGGAGAAATCATTTCAGATATATTATAAAGCTGCACACAGGTATATGACAAACGCCCTTTAACGTTTTATACTTACGAATATTATAACATAACATTATTTATCAAATATGAAGTATTTGTTTATTTTTAAAATAGTTTCATTTTACTTTAGTTATTTGCAACACTAAAATAGAGTAGATATGACAAATATAAATACAAAATTTATCAAATAATTGACAGAATACCTCTGAGGTTGTAAACATTTTAAGCATTAATGTAATTTCTTTAAGTATTACAATTTATATTGATACATGTCATTTTGCTATTGTTTGTATTCCATATCATAATGTTGATTGATACGTTCCGCCGACGTTTTTGCAATTTGATTTATGAAAAAAAAAACTCAGCCTTAAATAAACATTTATATCATTTCATTTTCATCTTGCTAGCAATAGTGATTACTCGGTCAAATCTTTTGATTCGAATAAATGCAGGCGGTACTTATTGACAGTTTTTGCTTGCCTAAAATGATGTGATTTTCAGCTGTTGTGTAAAAACACATCACAATATGTTATTTTATTTCTGACAAAGTAAACTTTATTCGATTTATAAGAGACGTTTATCAGTTTGTTAGTTTTGATTTAAACGTAAAACGATTTGCCTTCAGATATTAACCAGATACTTCATTTTGACACAACTCTGTCTCAAATGCTTATAAATGTTTTCTTAAGTGAATAGAGTATTCTAACACGATGAAACATTTAAAGAACAAGAACAGCTTTATTTAAGTTATTCGTGAAGATTGGTGAGCTCTAAATACTGTTTTTAAAAAGAATTGCTCTGTAATGGGTACATTTTCCATAAAATATTTCAAACAATGATAAAAAACAATAGAAATATATCATTTGGATATCACTAAGTGATTAAGTATGGACATTAAAACGATGAAAAATATTATTTTATTTTAAAACAATTCATCATCTGCTATATATAGACAAGTTATATAGGAGCGTGTATCCAGCATCCATAATATTATATAATTAGTTTGTTTGTTATTACGTATGATGACTTAATACTTTTAACACTATTTAATGTAACTGTATAATTTCATTATGGGCCAATTAAAAAAAAGAAATAAAAAACACTTTTCCATCTAATTGTATGATTTGTTATTATATGCTTAAGGAATTGTAATGAACAATTTCAGATTTTGGTTATTAGAATTTTGATGGCAATGTGTAACCTTTTTTTACAACTTGAATTTTAAGATCATGTTGTTGCCAGGAAATGAATGAACCACGATCTGGATTATTAAAATCAACTCTGATTCAGATATTTTATCAAGTACTGTATGTTTGCTAAGTTATTTCATTAATTTTAGCTCGTTGATGATGCCTAACAAGCACGCGCAGAAAAACCGTTCAAAGTTCTGTAGGTACTGACCGTGTATTATGTGGTATTTCGTACTAAATACATTTGAGACAATTTACCTTCATATATGAATGGTTCAAATGGTATGGGTTCACGGCTTTAATTTCCCGAGTTTAGAGTTCAACTTTATTAATTGTCACTAGTTATGTAAGTAAATAGCCCAGACACTAAGAAGGACAAGAAATTGAAAGGGCAACGTAGATACAATTTGCCTTAATTTGATTTCATTAGATTATAGAAATATAACGAAGGTAACAACGTGCAGGCTTTTTGACCTATATTGATGTAGGGAGGAAGGGAGAGAGAGAGGAAGAGAGAGAAAAGGAGGGAAATCAGAAAAAAAAATATTTTGCATTATAAGGACAATGCTATCGACTAAGATATCGCAGGGTTTATTGGACTAAGCAATCCAAACGATACCTTCAGTCGTTTGGTAGGTATCGATTGACATTACTTCGAGCAGTTTCAAGCGTGCTTTTCGTTACGGATACAGATAAATGTCCAGCTATTACTAACTTTGCTCTAATATTCTATTAAATGAACATTTGCAAATAAAAAAAGTCAAAATATTTTTCAATGTAGTTGTAGTACACAAATATTATTTATTAGCTAATTTTGTAATTTTAAAGAAAATGCTTCGGACACAAGTATGGTTTCTTTTCAAATACCATGTCATCAATATACTTTATGTATGGAAAAGATAATTTCTTCTTCTGGAAAACAAAACATGTTGAACTTTACTCTTACTGCGTTTACCATTATTGACGTTTTTTTAAGTTGGCTATAAACCTTGTACAATATGTGAAATGCTTAAAAATATGTTATGTTATTTTATGTTATGTTTTTTTTAAGTTATGTTTATTGCGATAAAAAAGGCAAATTAAAAACATTTTGTCAATTGAAGAAATCGTGACATCACAATTGCTTGAAAGATAATAAAAAAATGTTTTAATGCGAAATTTCCTTACAAAAATCAAATTAAAAAATATTTCCTGGTAATAATATGTTTTATTTCAATTCTTCTAATGCAATCATTTCGCCTGATAACACCAACAAAAACAAAAAATACTTTGTGTGAAAGCAAATAAATTCAGTAACTTAATTGTTATAGCATAGTTTATTTTCACAACATATAATATTTCCGTTTTGACTTTCATCACTGAATTAAGGTCGCAATGACCTTGTCTACGAAAACGAAGTTTATATCCATGGGTGGCCATGATTCGTTACCCTAAGCATTTTAGTAAGTGCTAGTGTGATACGCTTTATTTTCTAAAGACCCAAGCATTCCATGTCCAAGAAATTTGGCATATATGTTAGATTTACTTTGATGTTTAAAATGTTCAAACTGTTTTCTTTTTTCACGAACATTTGTTGAGACATTCTGACATACACAGTAAATGTGTTGACTCTAGGACAGCGGTGAATTTAGGGCACCTGACAATATAATATTTTGAGATCAATACTACATATTATTTATGTATTTCAATTTCAAATGCACTATAACATAATTATGGTCAAAATGTTTATATTAAAAATATAAAAAGTTTTTCGAGTTTGAAATTACAATGGAAGGGAAATTATTTGTAAATTAGCTACCAATAATTCAGAAAAAAATGTTCGGACTAAATAAATAAGCAATAAAGGGAAAAGAACTCTCTTAAGAACGTCTAAAACGACAGAACTGAAAATGTTGCAGATTGGATGCAACCTTACACGCTCCGAAGCGCCGGCTTAGGCAGAAATCATCATCTCAACATGGCATTGATAAAATGTTCAACTTGGAAACATCCGCGGATGTGCTCATACAGTGATTGTAAAACAACCTTCAATGTGACACATTCGTGTCATTCCATGAAAAGCGGCGCATAGTCCCAAAATAATAGAATGCGTGCGGCCTTAACGAGAAAACAATGAGCGAAACTAAATACAAAAGAATTTTGAAAGAGGATCAAGGGTTATGAAGCCATATAATATAGAAACTGAGCTTGTAAATGACATGCCGTTGCAATAAGCACAAATAAGTGTATTGGAACGATCAAGTTTGATTCT
The DNA here is from genome assembly GCF_026571515.1 of Ruditapes philippinarum. Lineage (NCBI taxonomy): Eukaryota > Metazoa > Mollusca > Bivalvia > Venerida > Veneridae > Ruditapes > Ruditapes philippinarum. The sequence goes on along the minus strand of NW_026855910.1, from coordinate 90,394 downwards.
GTTTCATCTGCCATGCATAAACGCGCCACTTACTTCGGATTTACCTAAGGCAAACTACAAAATGTCTGTAAAGAATAATTCTTAACTAAACATTAATTTTTTTAACAAAAGAAATTTCAAAGAAAGGACAAATTACATGCAATGATGAAATCTGAGCTGTCTTGTTAATAGAAACTCCAGACAATAAATTTTAAAATTATGTAGATAAGGTCTATGGATATAGCTCTTAAACGAACTCTAGTTGAAAGAAAGGCACACTCCCTAACATAAAATTACATTATGAGGTCGCACATTAACAAAGCTTTCAAATTGGATATCTAAATAAATCAAAGTTGCATACCGGTAGTGTATTGTTTGCTTTGTTGGTGCTTTGTTTGTTTTGTTGTTTTTTGGGGGGTTGTTTTTTGTTTTGTTTTGTTAGTTTTGTTTGTTGTTTTTTCGTGTGTTTACTTTTTTGCTGCTGTTGTTGTTTTGTTTGGGTTTTTGTTTTGTTTGTTGATTTTGTTCGATTATTTATTTATTTATTTATTTTAATGGTCCTCGATGCCGTCCATTCAAACTGCATCAGAGCTTGTATATTCATATATGTTAAAAATCGTGTTTCTTTTCACTGTTAAAAGCATATACCGAATTTTAACAAGTTAAAATCTGCTATATTCTTTCTAATGAAATTGTATATGATGCGTATCTTAAGCGTATTTCATATTTTTTTAATAAAAATTAGTAAGGGGTATTTGATTGCCTAGCATGAAAGATCAAAATGTATTTCACAGAATTGGACACCACATGCATTATTTTACGACTCGTAGCCACGAGCGAAAATATAGAATTTGATTGGATCACAATTTTTATTCATTCCCTTTTTATGATTTGAAAGGATATACAGCGATAACAAATAACATACATGTATTTATCTGAAATATATATATGAATAGTAAAAATATGATGTATCCATACTCTTATGATCGTTTATTAGAATTTTTTTTTATAAAACTGACTCTGTTATATAACACACACATATATATATATATATATATATATATATATATATATATATATATATATATATATATATATATATATATATATATATATATATATATATATATATATATATATATATATATATATATATATATATATATATATATATATTTATTATATATATATATATATATATATATATATATATATATATATATATATATATATATATATGATACATAAACATAATGAAATATTCCGAAACATCATATTATGCTGTTGTTTAACTACGGTTGTAACAGATTAGCAATTCTTTTGTGGGTGTGCCCTTTATTCATTAAGATACAAGCAATATAAGACAGGTACTTTAAAATTATTTCTTTCTGAAACAGAAACAATAACTTTGTAAACTAGTAAACTACACTGGCACCGGACATAAGCATGTAGCTTTGTACAATTTAAGTCATTTTGACACTGTTTTTTGCCGTGCAACGGCCAAGATTTTGATATCATTCAATCATGGGTCACAGTGTCCTTGTTGAAAAAGCATGTTGCTATATTTTCAACATGAAGTTTGCAAATTGCTATGTGCTTCCTTTAATGAAGAAAATTATGTTTACCTCAGAGTATATTCTGATGACACTTCATTTTTGATATATTCGTTTTATCCACATTCATATATTGTTCGGCTACATTGAAATTGTATTTTCCTTTATAATTTTACAATAAAATTATCAAAATATGTTTTACTAAAAAGCTTTTTAAAAGTACCTTTTTTCTCAATTCAATATTGAAAAATATTTTATTTTATACCATGTAAAACTAATAATTTTTGCTATTTACATATATCATTTTGCATTAAGCATTGTTTTTGTTTTCTTTCTGTCTTTCTTAAAATGTTAATGAATAAAAGAGAGTCTGGTGATTTTAGTATTGAAGGATTACAAATTGAAAGCTTTATACAAATGTATAAAGACCTAACATTAACGTTTCTGACTACGAGAAATAAACCGAAAAAGAATTGAAAATAAATAGATGGAACATTGAAATCGTGTTGGTTAATGGAGATAATATATCATTGACAAATGGGTGGAATTACGGCAGAAATGCTTACAAAAGTCTCACACTAGAGTGGCTTATCTCACAAGTATAAATCACATTTTCCAAAAGATCACTCTTAATATCCTAGGGGATAAGTTTTCATGAGGAATTTATTCTGTGGTTATTATCTACAAATGTACGAGGTCCTCATTGCTATTTGTTAAATAACATTTGTATGTGAATTGAAATCGGTGATATCGCTGTGCCCCCTTGCTTTGTAATAAGTTTTTTTTGTTTTTGTTTTTGTTTTTATTAAACAGCTTTTTTTTGATGAAATAATAAATTTAAAATAGATAACTATGTTTATACGTTCTGAAACTTGAAACTTTCAATTATGAATAGTTTTATAACGTATACAAGGGAAGCTTGGAGGATGCTTCATCATTCTGTGTATCTCAAACCGTGTCTTAAATGCTCGCAATCTTGTTTTAAATTCAGTATCGTTCATAGCAAGATTTTATTCTTTTGTTATAAATTTTGGTTAATGCGTTTCAAAGAACAGCATCATATCACTTGCAGACCTCCTGTTCAACAAATAGAAGGAGGGCTATTTAAAAGGTTACTCTGCGATGGTAAACCTGGTTACCGTGTTGCTTGGTTATATCTGAATGTTCTATAAATGCAAAAATATTACGTATTACTTGTCCACTTAGCTTAATAATTGTTAGCTTTTTTCTAATTTTGGAATGATGAAAAAAATAATAAGCAGCATGGTTTGACTTGACATATTTATATAGAACAGAAAGACAATTGTTTTAGAGAACAAAATATTATTCATCGTATACTGTAAATGGTCATGCTAAATCACTTACAATTCTTGCATATCAGACAATGTTATCTACTATTTACACTGGTGCAGCTAGAAAAACATGTCTTTCACCACTGTGTAAGAAAGGTCGCATGCTTAAATGACGCCATTCACGCGCGCCTTTATGAATGAATTGCGTTAATACCATGACGTCATTCTGCCGTCATGAATTTATTGTAATCTCATACGTTTCTATAAGAAAAAACGGTAAATGAATATATTAAATTCCATGATTTCTATCCGATATATGATTAATATGCAAGAAAAAATCAATCTGTTGTCTTAGATGGAAATATTAAGCTCTCGGGTAACAGAATTGGACCCCACATGCATTATTTTACGACTCTTAGCCACGAGCGAAAATATAGAATTTGATTGGATCCCAATTTTTATTTATTCCTTTTTTTATGGTTTGAAAGGATATAAAGCGATAATAAATAACATACATGCATTTATCTGAATGAATAGTAAAAATATGATGTGTCCATACTCTTATGATCGTTTATCAGATTTTTTTATAAACCTGATTCTGTTATTTAACACACATATATATGATACTTAAACATAATGAAATATTCCGAAACATCATATTATGCTGTTGTTTAACTACGGTTGTAACAGATTAGCAATTATTTTGTGGGTGCGCCCTTTATTCATTAAGATACAAGCAATATAAGACAGGTACTTTAAAATTATTTCTTTTTGAAACAGAAACAATAACTTTGTAAACTACACTGGCACCGGACATAAGCATGTAGCTTTGTACAATTTAAGTCATTTTGACACTGTTTTTTGCCGTGCAACGGCCAAGATTTTGATATCATTCAATCATGGGTCACAGTGTTCTTGTTGAAAAAGCATGTTGCTATATTTTCAACATGAAGTTTGCAAATTGTTATGTGTGCTTCCTTCAATGAAGAAAATTACGTTTACCTCAGAGTATATTCTGATGACACTTCATTTTTGATATATTCGTTTTATCCACATTCATATATTGTTCGGCTACATTGAAATTGTTTTATTTTTTCATAATTTTACAATAAAATTATCAAAATATGTTTTACTAAAAAGCTTTTTAAAAGTACCATTTTCTCAATTCAATATTGAAAAATATTTTATTTTATACCATGTTAAACTAATAATTTTTGCTATTTACATATATCATTTTGCATTAAGCATTGTTTTTGTTTTCTTTCTTTCTTTCTGAAAATGTTAATGAATAAAAATGAGTCTGGTGATTTTAGTATTGAATGATTACAGATTGAAAGCTTTTATACAAATGTATAAAGACCTTACATTAACGTTACTGACTACGAGAAATAAACCGAAAAAGAATTGAAAATAAATAGATGGAACATTGTAATCGTGTTGGTTAATGGAGATAATATATCATTGACAAATGGGTGGAATTACGGCAGAAATGCTTACAAAAGTCTCACACTAGAGTGGCTTATCTCACAAGTATAAATCACATTTTCCAAAAGATCACTCTTAATATCCAAGGGGATAAGTTTTCATGAGGAATTTATTCTGTGGTTATTATCTACAAATGTACGAGGTCCTCGTTGCTATTTGTTGAATAACATTTCTGTGTGAATTGAAATCGGTGATATCGCTGAGCCCCCTTGCTTTGTAATAAGTTTTTTTTGTTTTTTGTTTTTTTAACAGCTTTTTTTTGATGAAATAATAAAGTTAAATAGATACCTATGTTTATACGTTCTTAAACTTTAAACTTTCAATTATGAATAGTTTTAAAACCTATACAAGGGAAGCTTGGAGGATGCTTCATCATTCTGTGTATCTCAAACCGTGTCTTAAATGCTCGCCATCTTTCTTAAGTCCATTATCGTTCATAACAAGATTTTATTCTTTTGTTATAAATTTTGGTTAATGCATTTCTGAGAACAATATCATATTACTTGCTGACCTCCTGTTCAACAAATAGAATGAAGGCTATTTAAAAGGTTACTCTGCGATGGTAAACCTGGTTACCTTGTTGCTTAGTTATATCTGAATGTTCTATAAATGCAAAAATATTACGTATTACTTGTCCACTTAGCTTAATAATTGTTAGCTTTTTTCTAATTTTGGAATTATGAAAAAATAATAAGCAGCATGGTTTGATTTAACATATTTATATAGAACAGAAAGACAATTCTTTTAGAACAAAATATTATTCATCGTATACTGTAAATGGTCATGCTAAATAACTTACAATTCTTGCATATCAGACAATGTTATCTACTATTTACACGGGTGCTGCTTGAAAAACATGTCTTTCAACCCTGTGTAAGAAAGTTCGCATGCTTAAATGACGTCATTCACGCGCGCCTTAATGAATGAATTGCGTTCATACCATGACGTCATTTTGCCGTTATGAATTTATTGTGATCTCATACGCTTCTATAAGAAAAAAAACGGTAAATGAAAATATTAAATTTCATGATTTCTATCCGACATATAATAAATATGTAAGAAAAAAGCAATCTGTTGTCTTAGATGGAAATATTTAGCTCTCGGGTAACTGTTTATTGGAAACCCGGCAGAGTATCATAACCGATTTAAACAGTTACCATTGACCTTGATATTCCGTTATTCTGATTTGAAGCGGTGGCCCGTACAATATTTGTTTTACTCTATAAACAATTATCTTTTAAGAAATATTTTTATAAAAAATATCCAAAATAAGAGATCTTACTGTTTTTAACAGTATTTAGAGTACTTATGGAAAATGTGCCCATTGTAGAGCAATCCACCTATATAGCGTTAAGCTTTAACATCTGTGTATGTTGGTTAAATAGTAAAGAAATAATAATAAAGATTGTTTCTGACACTATAAAGACAAAACAATTCGATATTTACCTAATTTTGCATCAATTATATTTTCACATATGATCAGTACAGATAAACAGGTAAACAGAGGCCAGGAAAAATAGAAATTTGAGACGCATGTGTCTTACAAAGAATCAAAAAATTTATTCCACACAGATGTGAAAGGAAAATATATTTTGCTGAAAACCGGAGATTTATCAACAAACTTTGAGGTTACGTACATAAATATATCATTCCAAGCTATATTTAGATGTTTTGTTCATAATGTATGATAAAAATACAGCGTAGAATCATAATGATTTACATGAAGTTACTTTTTTTTATTATTATATTTTATTGTTTGAATAGAAAGGTATAAATTATTTTGCAGGAAATTCATTCAAATCTAAATTTATTCTTATGTCCTTGTTAATTTTCAAATAAAAAAGAAACGGATAACAAACTTGTGAGAATACACTCATTAAACTTTTCACGTTAAAATTAGCCTTACTTTGATTACTCTGTTTTAGTTTTTGTATTCACTCACTTTTATAAAGACGATCGTAGCACATAGTTTTCAACATGAATTTATCTGAATAAAATCACCTTGAAAAGGTTAATTAAAGAATTTAAACATTTGACCTCACTACTCCTGTATTAGGCAAAATTTTCAAAACTTTGCAAGTATAAATATCAAAACATTAATTTCTTCTCCTCTTTATTCTTTCATAGTTTACTTCTTGTAAATATTTTAAAAAAACTTTGATAATACTCCGATTGCTTAATCAAAACCTTTGCTAGAAACCTTACAATATCCTATAATATCCGATAATGTTGAATTATGTAATAAGAAAACATGAAGATGCAGGTAATATTTAGCTTGATCGATTGAACCAAATCTTACAATGCAACCGATTTCGCGATTTTCTATGTTTTAGATTGTTGATGTTGTTGTTGCTGTTGTTGTTGTTGTAGAATTTTTGACAATTTGGTCACTATATTGTCGTTTTTGTTGTTTTTTCTTGTTGTTGTTTTTTCTTGTTGTTTTTTTTTTGTTTTTTGTTGTTGTTGTTGTTGTTGTTGTTGTTTTTTTTTTTGTTTTTTTTTTTTTGGGGGGGGGGGGGGTCCTCTATTTTTTTTTAAACGTGACGTCACTTACACAAATCGAACAGAACCCTTCTCTAGTTACAAGGTCTATGATCTACCCTGAGCAATACAAAAAAGTATAAAGATATTGGAATAAAAATTGAAGTATTTTTTAAGACAGCAAAATAGACAGCAAAATAAAACAAATTGATGTTTTAACTATATTTCAGGTATCATGTACTGCCTTAAAGAATATATAACATAATACCATATAATATTTTATAAAAGTATATTAAAAAAGTATATTTTGAAAGCAGGTTTCTAAATATATATATTTACCTAACACCACAAAAAAAATTATAACCTTTTAAAAGGCACTATAAACTTACTTTAAAACCAACGTTATTCTATTTTATGTAAAATTTTGTTTATAAGTTCAATGTATTGAATTCAGATATTTTTACATTAAGCACAAATTCACTTTTGTATTACTTGATATGTAAAGAAGTGAGGAAAGCGCAAATTATTTTAAAAACCTCATGTTTTGTCACAATTATATTTTTGCTCGACCATAAAATATTTTGTTCGATGTCAACGGTAAACACACCTAAACACACACAACCCAATCACACATAAGTATTTTTGAAAACTTTATATTTAAACTAATATTTATTAGCCCTTAATTTTAATTCTTTGAAAACAAAACAAAATTATTTAAACGCCCTATCTTTAAAATTAAGTAAAGCTAAACTCCATAGTTTCTGTTTCCGTTAAATACCAATTTGTCATCGTAATATACACATCCTACGTTGATTTAGCAATTAGAACGTTTACACCTTCAATAAAAAGCTCTCAAAATTGCAAGTGATTCTATTTAACAAGTTAGAATTAGAAAGTAACATAAGATAGAATCTATTCCCAGCACGTTGCTATTGATTCTAAACGATAATTGCCTAAATCTCACGCCAATTTGGCATTTAACACCTTCTACATGCACAGTATTGTATTCCTAAATATTAAGAAAAAATAGCAAAAACTCACAAAATAATATTAAAGTAATGATTCATACATTATCTAAATACATACTGTCCTAAGCTATATCTCCAAATGATAAGAAATACCTGTTTTATCTTTAAAAAAAATAGAACTGATATAAGGGTTGATTTTAGGTAATACTCACGAGTAAATATGAACAATTTGTTGCCCCCTTTTTTCTTGATCACCGGAAAAAATCCAAATTAGTCCATGCTTTCTTATCCGTACAAAATGCTGATTATTAATCTACCTAAGATAAAAACTTTCACGAGTTCCCCGTGCCTTAATCTAGCAAAAACAGCTGCTTAGTTAAATGCGGCTTCATTTCAAGGAAAATTCACAATTTACGAGAGCAATTGTTTTTCTTCGAATAGCGATTATCTGCATTAGCTTCACATAACTGAGCACTGCGAGCTTCCAAAAACATGTTCGTCAAATCTAAGAGCTTGCATGCTTTTCATCGATGTTTTTAGCGATGTTAGTATCCACTGAATGCGATTAGCAATACATTTTCTACGACGAAAAAAAAATCCCCGTGCAATTATCAAATATTGTCTCCATGCGATATCCCAATGCCTTAATTAGAGAGTCGTTAACTATGCGATTACGTGATAAAACATATTTAAGGTCTATTCATAGGATTTATTGGATACTGTCATATTTAGTCGTTGTTTTTTAAAAGCAGTTATTATTTACTGGATGTCATAAGGCTCTGGACTATTTTCTACATATCGTTATTTTCAGGACCAAGTTTAAAGACTAAATGACAAATAAACTGTCACTTCGATAAATGTATTGTAATTGATAGAAAGTTAATTTCTCGAAAATATTATGGGAATTTAAGTTCAAGTGTTTTTGTTTGTTTGTTGTTGTTTTTTTTTCGGGGAGGGGGGCGGAGGTAAAAGCGCTTGACAATTCTTGTTTGTAAATGAAATCCTTGAATACTTAATCAAAATCAATCATTCTGTATTTATTTAGCAAGTTGCATGTCAGATAAAATTATTAGCGTAACATTCTTAAACAGTCTGAAACACTTTTCAAATGTCGTTGACATACAACAAGCCCAGTTTTAATAAGAAAAAATATGGATCAGGATCAAATAATTCATTTTCATTGAGTTTTGAATCTTAAATTGATTGTATCATTCTAAAACTAAATGGTACATAAACAAAATGTAAAAATGCTGATTTGCAAAAAACAACAACAATTCTATGCTTTGATAAAATAAACTAATAGCAATACAAATACACAAATAATCGGATGAAAATAAAGATCATTTTTTGGGGTCAAGATCAAAATTTGGATCCACTGTAAAATGCCAATTCATGCATATTGTAAAGTAACATATAACAGTCTCAATATGCAATGTATTCTAAATTTTCAATTTAGCATCTATCCATTTATGTTTGAGTACTTAGTGTATGAGGATATACAATGGTATGTATTTGACCTTGTAATTTTGAACCTGATCTTGATCAAAATCCTTATATCTAAGTGAACACAGAACAAGAATCTATTGCGCGTGGTATTTTTGCAGTGTTTCAATTATGTTTGCTTTCACATACTGTTGTCGAATTATTTTAAGTTTCGCCATTACCGAAATAATGACGAAAAAGGGGCAAAGAAAATAGAATATTACAACAAACATAAATACTAAACTTTAATAAGGGCAACCTTCTTATTTAGAATCACACTAATATTAATTTTCATACTAATTCTTTAAAGATATATTATGCTCAAATTTCATGTCAAAAAAATATTGATAATTGCTACACAAAGTAGTTATTCTATGTTTAAAATTCTATTCACGATAGGTAGTCACAATATGAATATAATTATAGAGTCACTCAAAAACTGGCAGTTTTTTTTAAGAAAGGTCCCGTAACAGAGATCGCAGCTTTCCATGCATAGTTTATTTATTCTTTTATATAAATTCGTTCATTCAAATTAATCATATTCAGTACGAATTTCATAGATTGCAATAAATTTTTGTGATTAGAATATAGTTTACTCACGGATGAGCATAGTATATCTTTAACCGATGTACTTCTTACTTGTATAGACACGATTTAGCTTCTGCTATAATACCGCATTTGACCGCGCTTGCACACTCTTTAGACAGGGTGAAAAACTGATAATAGACAAGGAAACATTTTGTATCCACTTGGGATCATTTAATACCGTCTAATGTAATTAGTAACTGATTCATGCATAGCTAATATCACAGCAGGGTTCTTTAATATATAAACTAGTGTTCGGAATTCAAATCAATTAACGCTACTCCCACGAGAGCTGATTATTGTTCTATTGAAACAACGGAATGTCATGTTTTAATGTGCTATCAAATTGCTGTGTTAAACAACGTTACACAATTTACAAATTGGTAGAAAATCCACTTAAACACATGAACTATTATAGAATTATGTTTGTTAAATCATTTAATATAGTTTTGTTTTAGAGATTCTTGTTTTATACATATTATTTTATTTGTAAATTATAGTTTCTAAATTGTGGCCTGTGCATGTAAGACCATGCTATATTATAAATATTTATGAATATTGTTTAAAAGGCACAGTATGCCTCAGAAATGAGTTAGTTTTTGTTTATTGTTGTTGTTGTTGTTGTTGTTTGTTTTTGTTTTTTGTCATTCTTTTAACATTTGAACAATGTGTTTATGTGAAACTATTTGTTATTTGAGTAGCTAAATGTAAGCAAAGTAGTACTTTGACTTCCATACAAAATACTAAACCAAAAGAAGCAAAAGATGTTTCTGATAATTGAGTAACATTTTGAGCAATAAAAATCTTTTGAAAAAAAAAACACATTTCTGGGACATAATGGGCTTTTAAGTTTTAAATTTTCATTTCTAAAAATATAAGATACTTTATTCACCGTTTATTAAGTTATGCGTACAGTATAGTTGAAATGATTTTTGTTTTAATAAATCATTTATTTGTGCTAAGTCCTGCTTATATGTTAATTATTTTATATCATTTATAAATAAGCAAACAAATTCCAAACACACTTACTAACCTTTCTGTGATAGGCCATATTGATGCAAATTAATTCATTACCTGTGTTCAACAGAATATATCGGAATATTTTCTTTAGTTTTAAATCGGGTATTTGGTGCAAACTAAGGTCGAAATGTTAATGAAACAATGAGTATCAAATTACCGTGACTAAAATTTGCATTCTGTAAACTATAAGCCACCTAGACACCGTAAAGTTCTTTTGGCGTTTTTCAGCTCTACTGCTATACTGAAGCCTAGCGAGCGATAAAGTAAGCGTGCTCACATGCGCGCACCCCATCACGCGCACGCGCGCACCAACACACACACACGCACACACACACACATACACACACACACACACACACACAACTACCCACAAACCTGACTTCCGGTAAGGCAGCCTCCTTGCATACATGAGGTTAGAATATGAAGAAATTCGTCGTACTTAATTAAAAGTGATTGCAAATGCAAAAGTCACCAGCATCTGGACTTTCTTTAGGGGTTAATATTTTCTCTAGTCTTAAAAAACTACCAGGAATACCCCATGGAATAGGGTACTAGAAAACTGGTAAGCCAACAGGTAATTTGGTGTAATGAGAATGTTTTTGGGGTTTTTTGTTGTTGTTTTTTTTTTTTTTGTTGTTGTTGTTTTTAAAAAAAAGGTTTTGTTGTACTTTATTCTTTTAATACGTGAACACAAATATAAAAGTTATAGCTGTACAAAGGTAGTGTGTATTAAAGCAAACCATTTCATCGTAATTAATTGGCAGAAATATGTTTTGGTTTTCTGATATATAAATTATTATGATAATATAATTATAGTACATCTATTTTGCTGCAAAGTGATTCTAAAGAGATATTACGTAACATATGACACGCCCACTTATATTGACACACCTACTATCTTTGTGTTTATTGCTCCCCCATTTTTATTCACATGACTCATCTATCTTTGATAATTACTGCTCTCAAAATAAACAGTATAAAACATAAGTATAAAAGTCATCTTCATTAAGTGTTTAGTAGTACACAAGGGTCATAATTAAGAATATGTACATCTTCTGTAAAAGAGAAACATTTAGATTAATCAGTCCTTCCCACAAAGACACATGTTCAAATAAGCAATATATTAATAATATAATTATCATATTTTACAAACGTTATCCAGTTTCTAGCGAATGAGAATGCGTGTATACCATGATATATGTATAACTCTTTTGTGAAGATGTACTAAATGAACAGGATTTCTCCAATGTTATACCTAGCACTTTGAATTATTAAAAATAGCTATAATTATATTGAGTTATATGTTTCATCACAAAAAATGATGACTTGTTCTATTTTGCTAATATTTATTCTCATTTGAGATAGTGAATATGTATATGAAAGAAAATGAAACAAGCAATAATACTTAACAAAGTAACACAAAGATACTTATAAATTTCTGTGCTATACTTTTTTTTATATATTAATTGTTGTGGTTACAAAAGTGTTTGAACAACAGAACTGAGGAAACATATACGTTTGTGTTATGCGAGTTCATTCAATAACATAGAGTATCAACAAAAAATATATTCAATGGAAATTGCATTATTTAGTTACATTCTAGTTTCTTATGTAATAGAGAAAGCAGAATTCCTAAAGGAAGCCCAACACGGCAAATTGAAAATGTTGCAGGTTTGATTCAGCCTGTTCATGGTCGGTTACGTTAAGTAAAATAAGTTATTATGCATGCCCGTAAGCAGAATTCAGCATTTAAACACGAAAATGATGAAATTTTGAAAATCACTAGAACAACGCTACAATGCTTTCTTCAGTTTCTTTCTACTATTTTGCAAGTACTTCAATTTAAACTTATTCGTGTGTTTAATAATGTATATTCTAGATAAGTCTATTTTCGACATATTTTATATGTTGTCTGTTTTGTGCCACTGCAGTTTTGTAAGATATTCATTCTAACAATACATGTACAAAAATATATAATTTAATGACATGCCATTCTTTATATTCGATCTTATTTCTGATCCATAACATATATGAAGTGTCATTCAATAAACATAAAGCTAAGAATATCAGAAAAAAATATACACAAAGCCTTCTATTAAACAATATCCATTATGCAAATGTATTCACGCCACATCTCGGTCTTGCACTGAATATATTTCATGTGTGAGTGGGTTGCACTAGAAATCATTGATGCAAACATGCTTTATGATTATGATAAAAGTACTTGCACTTGCTGTTGTTTTCTATGTTCATCATCTTACTTCATACCTATAACAAAAGTTGATTTAAAATACGACATTCATTGTCGTGTTGAAACAAAGTGCATTGATGTAAAAATGTTGCTGAAGCAAGTGAAATTACAATGAAATATGTATAATATTTCAAACCCAAATAATTCCATCATCATAGATACAAGGTGCTATTATTCATGTTGCTTGTGTGAAAATTTTCAATTCTGTTTTTGTGCAAACGTCCATAAGTACTGTAATTATAGATTAGGCCACGAAACCTAGCCATACTCATGCTATTGCTTTTTAACTTTTTGTTAAGAATTTTGTATATACTCTGAAAGCGACAGGAAAAAGTTTTAGTGCTTTGTAACCAATGTGAGTGAATTTAATTTTAAATATAATTTATACTCATTTGCTTTTTTGATGGCAGTATACAATATTGTGTATGGTTATGGTTAAAATGCGTGTGTACATTGATGATTATTAAGTCAAAATATGACATATGATATCATGGATAAATTCTTTACTTGTAAAGTGTTTGTTGTTAAAAACTCGTATTTTTCTAAATGAATTCAATCACATTGTCTGTATGTGTTAATTAATTTCACAACATTGGTCACTAAAATTTAAGACATTTTGTCTATAAACATTAACTATGGATAATGAAGGGCCATCTTAAACAACAGAACGCGAATTTTAGAAAAAGAAATGATAAGGATTCACCGGCCGACATTTGTCTTCAATGCAACGAGTGTGTTGTGATTGTTTAGAAACCAAGTGATTCTTGTTTACTCTATAATTTGCTACTAGGAAAAAATAAAAATGATTAACGAACGGGGATTTGTGACAGAAATGCTCTTTTTGTAGATATTTTTATATTGTCAGCTTCGAGAAAAAAACAAAACATTTCACTCACTTTTTGGTATCCCTGATTTATATGTGTTTATTTCTAAAGTTCATAGTAAGCATATTAGAAAGCATATTAGGCATCAAATACATTATGTTCGCAATAACAGTAAGGACAATAAAACCTTGTCACTTTGTGTTTTATGATAAACTGAAAACAAAACCTTTGTTACACATTTAAAACAACAACTCATTTTGACCATGTGTATAGTTCAATTATATGATATTTTCTACAATATGGTCCACTTGTCCGCTGTAAAAAGCTGTCTCGTTCTTTGCTTCAATGTTGTTATATTTTTCTGGTCCTTTGGGATCATTGATACCAACAAGTTAATGTTAAAAATTGCAGACCTTGTAAGCCGGTGATAGGAGGCATGAGAGCTGTTGCACTTTTAAATTATCACATGAACAGACTCGATCAAACCGAGGATGCAAATTTCACATAATATTGTTGTTTTTCAATTCTTCCGAGGGATAATCCATTTTCTAGAATTTTTATAACTATTACGTTTTTAGTCATCTATAAAAATAAACGGTAGCAATTTAAAATGAGTGTTCTGTATCTTCTTTTTTGTCAATACAATTTCAAAAGCTAGATATTTTCTGGTCAATCACACAATAGTGTATTCTCTGACTAGATAGTAAATAATTCAATATAATATTTCACTTATTAAAAAACAATTAGTTGATTGTCAATCTAGGCTATAATTGTATATTGTTTTGAACATGATTTCACATAAATGTAAACAATATTTTAAATAATCTGTCTTAGCCTTTCTATTAACTTGCTATGACCAGTAATGCATCACTTGTATTGTTTTAATTCTAGCTTTATAAATACTCTATAAACATGCACGATCAAAGGAATCATTGATGTATTTTCTACACGATTGTGAATTTAACAGCATTGGTCACTGATATCAAACAGTGAATCAATTTGCAACCACTAGGGATAACATTAAGCCACTAAAACAATTACCAGCTTAATCATTCATAACTAATCGCAAAACTTGACGAAACTTGTGAAATGGTAATAACCGATTCATTATATTTTTGGCTATGCCAATAAGTCCAGTTGTTTACGGTATCTTGCAGAGTTATAATTTAAACAGTTATGTCAACTTGTAAAATCTTTCAGATGAATATTTGAGTTTTAGGAAGTTAAATAGATCTCTATATTGACCATGCAATTATAGTTATACCGGTAATGTTCGCATGTTCTGTCGACGGCGCTGTTAAAAAAGTGACTTTTTCAAATTATTTGAATGTTAATTATTTGATCCTTTGAATTAAAAACATTGCGTCATTGAAACTTATCTATATCGTTGCATAAACGCTTAATATATGCGAAATAAATGACATTGAATTAATGTTGAGGATTTTATAAGATGTAAAAGTCAAATTATTGTCATTTTGATATTTGCCATATCAAATAATGCAATGTACTAAAAGTATATACATTTTGCTAATCAAAGTCTAAAATAGATTAAATCTTTACAAATTGATATGATTTAAATAGGACAAAGTCCTCTTCGTTTGTTGAACAAAATCAATGTAGAGTTTAGGAAATTTTGACAATAATGGATGATCCTTTATTCTTATCTTTATGCTCCTTGTAGAAGAAACAATTCACCAATTCTTTGTTTCTCTCCGTCAAAGGTGACATAAAACGCACAATATGATATTGTAAAGGCAGAGAACGAATGGAAAAAATATGTTGTTTTTGATCAATATGCAATCAAAGAAACAAGAACCAAAGGTAAAAATTGTATTTCACAAGATTTTGCAAGACTGTAGTACAAAATAATTGACAAATAATTGACAAAATGAATAAACTTTATCCAGTTTTTAAACATTTTGCAGAAGTTGTCATTGACTTATGGCCTTAAGGATTTTGAAGTACAACACCAATTAAAACTTAGATGTTCAAGCAAATATTAGTGTGCGAAGAATTTCTTGAATTCGTACAACTTAATACTAGATTTACAGGATATGGGATATGTTTTACCTCTTAATTCTTGTTGTATAGACGTTCCACGATGACAGGTGACGGATTCCCCAATTATCTCCTGATAATGTGTTTAATGAATGAAATTCCAGAACAATTAGGGCTATAATGTAAAAATAGTACTAAGATGAAATAAAAAGAATGCTGAAAAATTCTTGGAGAGCCCCCAAGTTGTGCCATGTTCGAATCCCAAATAACTGAGAAAATGATTATAAACTATTTTTTAAATGGAGGATTTTTCATCATAACTCATGAAGAAAAAATATTTTTTTCACCGTGAGACGAAAATACAGAACAGACTTGAGGTTGTTTAGTTATTTTTTATATTCCAGAACTGAAACTATCTTCTTAATTGGTCAATACCAACAATTATAACTTTTCCACATATTTCAGAAATAATAGTGAGTAAATTATGTAAGGGGTCTCTTTGGAGAGAGAAACCTGATGATTCATACAATATAGAAAATACGGTCCGAATGCAAGTGTTGTATTACTTTGAACGTGTACATCATATTGTTCAACTAATCCTACCGTCTGTTCAGGCCTTAAATTATTCTACATGTTTGTAAGGCGCTGAAACAATTAACAACCCCAAGGGAGCATTAAGTGCCATTTAAAACGATAAGCATTTAATTTCATACACAATAAATTTTATTGGTTGTCCCTGTATTGAAAATGAGCACTTAAAACGATGCTACAAGAATCAGGATTAGATCTTATATTACGTTACTTGGTAAAATTCAATATTTAAAAATAGAAACTTGTTGATTTTAATTTCGATATGAAAATGTATGCAAAATTGTGCGTTCATGCTTCTTTTAAATATATAAATGTTTGTTTTTTTTATTTTGATAATGTTAAATGGAAAAGAATATCTTTCAAATAATTATTTCTATAACTGTATGGATATGTGTTGATACACCTTAACTAACATAATTATTTTATTTTGAGAAAAATTGTAGGATTTTTGTTATTGTTATAAAATAAATTTCTCCGACACATTTCCACATTTTATGGTATCATACCAGTTTATACGAGTGAAATAGTTTCATTAGAAATTTAAAGCTATTTTCTGTGTTAATAATCAATACATATAATTAAGTTTATTATTATTTCATTGTTCAACTACTCGAAAACCTTCCGACACATCGTTGCAGTGACATTAAGTTAACCGAAAATACTACTAGATGTAGTAGGATGTATTTAGATACCTCAAAAAGTTTATTTTATACAAATTTTTGAGACACACGTTCTACCTTTGCGTTTATTGCTCCCCAAGCTTTATAAAACTTAAACTTATCTATTTTTTATTCATACTGCTCTCAAAATAATCAGAGAATAATAAGTATAAAAAGCCATCATTATGTGTTTAGTAGTTCAAACGGGTCATAATTACAAATACATGTTGAAGTTGCAATGTCTGTAAGAGAGAAACATTTAGATAAATCAGTCCTTCCAGAAAAAATCATATGTTCCAATAAGCAATATACCATCTTTGCAAACGTTATCCAGTTTCTAAAGAATGTGAATATTACATGGTCTAAGTGTAATTATTTAATGAATATTTACTAAATAAATAGGATATCTGCTATATTATATCTAGCATTGTGAGTGATTACAATAAGCACTGTTATTTTACAAAGATTATATTGAGAGATTTCATTATTTAGTTATATTCTAGTTTCTTATTTTACCATTTAAACAACACAAAAATACATTCAACAAGTTTCTTTCTAGATCTTGCAAATACTTTTCTGTGTTCTGATCCATGCGTTCGGTTTTACAATCATATTCTAAAGAAAGTTTATTATCTACATAAATAATATGCTGTTTGTTTTACACCATTGAGATTTTTGAAAGGCATTCGTATTATCAAAGAATAATTTCATATTTCATGACATGTCAATCTGTAAACATAATGGTTTTATTTCTGAACCATTAAATATATGTTGCGTCATTCATTTAACATAAAGAAAATGTAATAAAGTGGGAATATTAAACATAAAAAATACACACGAAGCTTTCTATAAAACCACCATCATTATGCAAATGTATGCATGCCACATCTCGGTCTTGAACTGAATATATTTCATGAATGAGTGGATTGCACTAGAAATCATTGATGCAAACATGCTCTATTATTATGAAAAAAGTACTTGCACTTATTGTTATTTAGTATGTTTAACTTACTTTCATAACAAAAAGTTCATACGGCATGAAACAGAGTAAATTTATGTTAAAACGTTGCTGAACATGTGATATTTATTTGACAAAAATGTTTAATATTTCATACCCAAATCATGCCATTTTTCAAATTTTAAAGCGTGCATATATAAGTCTTATAATTGATTCAACGAATATCAATGTATTATGCTTTGTTTGCTTTATCGATGTTTCAAATGAGATTGACGAGATTATAATAATGAAAATTAGATGCAGTATTCATGGATCGCGTCTTTATACAGTATATAATGTTGTTTTTGGTCAATATTATTTAGGACATTAAATTGCATTTAATTCAATTGTTAGCACTAAAGGACAGTAAATGCATGAATTATTCAATTGAAAAGTCTAAGCTGTCACCACTATATTTACATGTCGCCCATTGGATATTTTACTCAATAATCAGAACATTACTGACTACTGAATATACATGTGTTTGATGATGAAAACGGAAGGTTCTATACGGTTTTCTTTTTAAACTTTTAGTAACGTGTCTTGATTATTGTAGTTTGTAGCCGCCATTTGCTGTGACTGTTTATCTACAGTATAACTAACAATGTGACTTTTATTTACGCTGTACCTTACGACTTAAAAAACGAATTCATAATGAGCAACGAATGCGTAATTGTGTTAGAAATGTTCTTTTCGAACATATTTATATTGTGCCAGTGCACTTTATATATAAGGTTACATGCATCACTAGCGCCTTCCGGAGACGGTTAAGAGACCTTAAAACATATCAAATCGCATAGTTCTTCAAGATAATGAATACTCCCTTATTTAACAAAATCTATTATAAAGTTCATCTATTTCATAACGTTTGGAATAAAGGTAGGGACCGGTTGTTTCCAAACGGCACTTAACTACTTGCAGCAATATAACATTTTCCATTCTATAGTGAATGATTGAAATATAAGCTTTTAAAAAAAACCTTGGAAATTAACTTACAAGATATAAAACTGTTTTGTAAATATAGTTTTGATTGTCAAAAATAAAAAAGAGCAATTTAAAAGGTTTGTTTCGTATCAAAAGCTGGATGCTTTTTTGTCCATCATTCAGCAGTTTTTTAAGTTTTTAAGCATAAAAACAAACACAAAAATATATTTTGATAACTGACACTATTAATAATGCTCTAAGACGGAAAAACTTTATAAACATTTTAATTTAACTGTTTTGTAATTAAATTTATAGAGAATGTTCTTGCATACTAAGTTAGAAATATGACCAATTTCTAAGTAACTATGCTGTTCTTCTGCATAATGTATAGATTAAGTGTAAAATATGACAAATACTTACATTTCTTATCTACTCGTAATATAGTAGTAAATTTGATACTTCCCCTATTACAAAAACTATGTACATATATCGTTGATTGTTGATCTAGGCAATTAATTTGGGACATTTTTTGTATCTATGAATCATAAATCAATAAGTTTTAGCTTTTCTATTAACTTTCTATGACAAGTAATGCCTTACTTTAATTGTTTAAATACTAGATTGCAAATACTTTACTAGCATGATCAAAGGAATCATTTGTGTATTTTCTGTGTGTTTGTGAATTTAACAGCGTTGGTCATTGATATCAAACTGTGAATCAATTTGCAACCACTAGGGATTACATTAAGCCACTAAAACTATTACTAGCTTGTTCATTCATAACTAATTGCATAACATAATTTGACGATGTTTCAGAGCTATTTGTTATTTATTTCATTACCAGGAACGAATGTTCATTGGGACACTCTTTCTATAGGTTTTTTTATTGTTAAGATTTTTACTGTGAAAAAACACTGTTACCTACGTAAAAAGAAGTTTAAGTCACATGGTACACTTGCATTAACTCCCATTTGCCTATGGAAAATTAACATAACCAATGACTGAGGAATAATAATGGTAAATGGCTAAGGGTCTCTCCAGAAGCTTATTATATAAAATGGCATTTGTTTATCAATAAAGTGTACACAATAAAGGTATAAGGCCTATATTTGCAAACAATAGTTATGTTTAAGTTTTATCCAAGTATAGTTGTATTTTGTGGTTATATGATTTTTAAATAATGCAGGAGCAAACATTATATAATTATGTAATAGAATCAAACAATATATAATTATGCAATAGAATATACCACAGTAGACTTACAAAGGCAACATTTTACATATTCATATATTCTTTTACAGTGAAAAAATTAATCACATGGTAATTAATATTGTTATTTTTCTGGTTTGTGATAACTAAGATACACTTGCATTATTGTCTTTCATGTTCATTAATTGTTGACTTTATCTTTAATGAAACGTAAAAGTATGCCGTTATTACAAACATAAATACTGAATATAATACACATATAATATTAACTATAATAAACTATAATTTTGATAGGCCTTTAATCATTAATCAATTCTTTAACCCTTCACGTTTATTTAAACAATTAAAGCAAAATAAATTGAAGGTATGTTGTTGACTAATATAGATATTAGGTCATTCAAATATATTTGATCGGTATAAGTTTGAGTACTAGAATATTCGTTCTCTTACAGATGTAGTGTTTTTATTATGAGAGATATTTATAAGAAAAAATAAAACCTTAAACTCAAAGTTATTGGACTTAATTTCTTTTATTTGACAAGATCTAAAACATTTTAACGATTGCAAATTTAATTTGCCAAAAAACTAATTAGACTGTAGTCAAAAGCATAATTATTCATTATATGTCAACAACATTTTTTTCTGTCCGTAGTCCATTGTATTCTGTCTGGTATTCCACAATATACCCATCCCATTTTCAATACTTTTATGCATTATTTACAATACTGATTCTAAAAGAATAATCGTTAAGTCCTAACGCGTTCATCCATTTGACAGCATTATGCATGTCTGTTAAGCGGGGAATCAATTAACATCCCCAAGGGAGCATTAAGTGCCATTTAAAACAATTAGCATTTGATTTCATACACAACAAAATTGCATTGTCCCGGTATTGAAAAAGAGCGCTTAGAACGATGTTGCAAGAATCAGAATTGAGATCTTATTACGTTATTTAGTTAAATATTAATATTTAAAATAATTTAATCGTTATTTATGTTAAATTTCGACTTGCAAAGTTATGCAATATTATCTATTAGAACAATTCTCTGTAAACGGTAACTTCTTGGAGTCAACTCTTGGTAAATGGAAGAAGAGTGCTGGCTCATTGGCTCCTTGCCGGTATTCCTGTGTTACTGGTTCGTGTAAGGGGATGCGTGCATTGAATGCTACCCTACCTTGTTGATCTTGATTTTCATATTTCAAAAAATTTAGCAGTCCTCTATAGAATTCCCTTTTCTAGATCATTTTACACAGTAAGAATATGCAGACGACCATTACAGATAAAACTAAACAAAATAAACAGATGATGACCATTTAGGATGAACTTGCACAATATCTGTTCAAGTCGTTGAATGCAGCCGTTTCTTGTTGGTCTTGTTTTTCATATTTCAAAGAATTTCCACAATAAATATACACATTCACAACAGAAAAATTAGTAGTATCATGTCAGTCAATACAGGTCTCATTACAGTGTCAGAATGAGTATGTTGTATTTGATATTTGATTGATGCTTATACATTTATGAAGCTTTTAAAATCAGAAAACTTAATATCAAATATTAATCGCATGTTCTCTCGTACATAATGAAGAATCTGTACAAAGGGTTTAATTTTCAGATCATGCATGTGAGGAAGCTATTCAGCTAGCATATGGACCGTCGGTGGTTCTTCTTACGTGCCTGTTCCTGTCTGAATAAAAATGAAAAAATGAACGGTGGGGCATCTTATTTTTTCCTCCACAAATAAAGCTGGAAAATCGCCATATGACCTATACTGTGTTGGTGAGACAAAAACATTTTATTTCACTTGAGATAACCCTGGAAACGGATGCCTGAAGTCTGCCACTTTGATAAATCCACCTGTATAACAGTAATCAATGAATGGAGTAGATACTACCCTCTCTCTTTCCATAGTAGTAATGATAATTATTATGAATATTCAGATTTGTGATAGGCAGAATTGTGTTGTAGTTGTTTTTGCATTGTTTAAGTATTGTTGATACTCAACTTTGTAAGTATTGTATTATAACTTTTTAAATTTTGAAATAGATTGTACGAGTACATGTTTTACAAATGTATGTATATTTGTTTTAAATATGTTGCCTCGTTGGCTAGTAGAGTACGAATGCAGTATGAAAGAAAGAACAACTTCTTATCATTTTATCAATATTTACAGATTGTTAACAATTTCCTTTGTTTCATTTACAGAAAATCAAATTTTATTTTAAAATAATATACACATTGAACACATTTTGAAATCCAAAGAATAATGTTTCGTCAGGAATAACAAATATCAATAAATGATAGTTGATTTTCAAAATGTATCGATTTTTTATTATTGCAAAATCATATTTGATAGCATCTTTCTACTTAAATTCTATAGAGGACTGCTAATCAAAGTTGACTATTGTAGAATTCTTTAGAAATAGACATGATTAAATTCAGACAAGGTCTTCGGCGTTTGAAGAATATAAATGTAGTCTTTTGTGAGGCTTGACAATGATTGATGATCCTTTTTTCTTATTCTTTGTAAAAGAAAATGAAATAATTCTCTAAGACATGAAAGGTATATGAAATTCTTGAACGGGCTACGAATGAAAACAACATAACAATAGTCAAGTTTTTAACATAATTTACTATAATACAAGATAGTGTCTTGATTGGCATCCATTTAATTTTCTAGATACTTTTACACTGTAAGCAATGTGCAGCTGTTGAATCAGCTTAGATCATGGCATCATTTCAATAAGTAATTGTAGATAAGATCTGGACATGATAAACAGAAGATGACCATTTGGGAGAACTTGTACAATATCCATTCAATTATTTGAAAGAAATAATAAAAGCCAAGTGCAAATAAATGAAAATATTCTTCAAATGCAAATTGTTCAGAGCAGGTCAAAAGGTAGGATTGGTACCCATTTACGAAAAATAAAGCAATTTTATCACGTCTTAAGAATACAAGAATGAAGAAACTATATTTAAAATACCATAATAACAAAACTACTCTATAACATTGACTAGTATCTATTGTTTTTAAATTACTAAGTAGTATTTTTCACACTTTATTTAATTAATTAAACAAAATGTCAACTAAAATGAAACAAAATAAAATATTTATTACGCATTTTATACACACCTTTTACAGTTCGATTTGTATAGGAAGATATATAAGTTTATGAACATAAACTCGAAAACGTTACTAGAACCAACCAGTATTAAACAGATAGTTTTTGTATTTTCTGATCGCAAGATCAGTAAATACATAGCTAACATCCACGGTCTAACACAAAATTCCCTTACAGACCTAACAACGCAAAGTAGTTCTCACTTAAAACTGCTTAAAAACCAGCAATTTAAAAGAAAGAATAATTTTTAATGTAGGCATCTAACGAATTACAGTGCATTAAAAGTTTAGATTTGTCAATAGAAATATGAGGTTACAATCACAAATTTCGCGGATGAATATCTCTTTTACCCAATGAAAAATGTTCGGCTATTTCCGTAAAGCTTCAGAGTATCATGAATGCACTCGGATGAATATCATTTTATTCAATGAAAATGCTATTTTTAGCTATGTCGATTACCGAATACTCCAGAGCGTAGTACACAAATAAATCTGACTGTCGAGTAGTGGAATATATACATGTCGGACTGTTTTGGCGAGAAGATTTTCGCTAAATTATTTTCATCAGTGTTAAACAACAGGTTTATCGTGGAAAAAAATACCTCGAAATTAATAAGGATTACAAACACGAAATGGAAATTCTCAATTTAGAATTACATAATGTATTTGTTTTTATTCAAGGTACATACATAAACTACATACATAAACTACATGACCAAGCATATGTCTAAAAAAACATTCAGAATATGTCGGTAACGCTTAATTCTAATAAAGAGTGGTGCAGTCTTTTTTATTTTAGATCATTTTTATATTATATCATAAACATTTTTCATAATCAATAAATGGTCAGTTACCATTTTAATAGTCAATCTTTTGAAATAGTTTACTAATTAAGCGCAACTTGACAGGCTAAAATGGAGCATTATGTCACATTAAATTAAGTCATTTGCAGCCGATTGTAAAGTGATGATCCAATACAAGTCTCACGTAAGAGGAGCAAAAGTAGCATGTACAATTATCATTTCGATGCCTCTTTATAACTTTCTTTTAGACGTTGCTCGTAAATTATAAATGCCACTCTCACATGAGTAAAAAGTCAAAGTTTTCTTTTTCCATTAACATTTTTAGGTTTTCAGATCTTATGATTCGATCGTTTCTCTTTTTTTTGAAATTCTGACATTGTCTTTAAGGAATATTTACAGCAAATAAAGGAAAATTGTATGAATATTGCATGAATAGTATAATTCTAATGGTTAACTGTGAAATCATTTCAATAAAAATGAACCATATACGACAAGTTCAACCTTGCATTGAAGAATTCTTTTCGTTTTGGGCAATATATCTTATTAATTACTTCGTGGATTTACTTCAATCATTAAATAAATGCAACTGATCATCAGTTTCATTGTATGTGACAACGTTCTCAAAAGAAGTCACGAAATCGTCAGAATCATTTATCTTTTCAGAACTATGTCCCTGTTGTTTAGAACTTTGCTTTTTAATCTTCCATTTTTGTTACCAACCTGATATACTTAAGATAGATAAATCGTCCTTATCACCACTCACACATTTACTCATATGTGACAATGTTCATAACTCAAACACCTATTTTATGAGAAATATACACTCAGCCCCATCACATAGAATTTGATTTAAATAATTGCAAAACTGAATAGAAAATCTTTATAATCATAACATGTGACATTTTCTGAGAATCTATTCATATAAATTCAAAGACTATTGTAGAACTAGTTTGATGTTTGAGTGTTGTTGTTTTCTTTTGTTGTTATTGTGTTTTTTTCTGGCATGTGTATGGATATTTTCAAGCTTTACTTTACTGATTCAAACGAGAGCTAAACATTTTGTCTTTTTAAATACTATTTCAAAGCAAAATAATACCTTTGAACTGACTTTACATTTAAGACATATTCCTAGAGTATGGATCGAAACAAAGACTTTCAAAATGTTCAAACTATCATATCGAAGATATCTCTACCCTTCAACAAAAAAGCAACTCGAGTAGTCATTTGAGCTTGATAATTCCAGATACTTTTCATGAAGGAAAGGTGAATCGATGTATTTTACAATACGAACAAACCATACGAGATAATGATTGGCTATCGATGGCAAGAAAATTGCTTTAAATAATTTACATGTGTTGTTTAAAAAAAACACATTTTTCATTTAAGACGAAATGATATAATTTACTATATTGATTATAACATTGCCATTGAAAGCTTCTGAAAAACTAGCTCATTGACATAGTATATGTAATCGGTATATTAACAATCCTGAGAGTCATTATGTTAGATTTTTACTTCCGATCTCAGAAACTAAGACTTCAAGGAAATGTATTTCAATGAAATATGTATATTTTAGAGCCGAACCGAAACGTCTCATCAGTACATTTGTATTATACTTTTTCCGCCGTCGTTTTGGTACAAATAATTAAGAAAGCAACAACAACAAAAAACACGCAATAAAACGGGATGGTTATTAGGTCCATAGGAGCTAAAGTTAGTAGATAGATGTAGGTTCTTCTGTACATATTCATATCTCAACTGTATCAATGTAAAGATCATTATTTTAAACCCATCTAAGTCTATTTGTGGCTGGGTTTTGTCGGGAAGTTGCGTTCTGTGAACCGTTTGTCCTCATCTTTAGATGCTTAACAATATAATGTAAAGTGCTAATAAATTAATATCAGTTGTAAATATTTGTAAGAGTATTCATATAATTGAATTATATAATCATTATTTAAAATAAATTGCGCAATAGTATTCTTGTTTGGGATTTTAATGAATGGTATGCGTTTTGTTGATAGCTTTGTATTAGTACAATATATGTACTAGTAATACCTTAAATATCTTGATATAGCTTTGATGTAACCTAAGAGCCATGTAAGCACATCTACATTTTACACTTTATGAGTTATAAATATAAACAATAAAATGCATAGACATTATATTGTTAATATTTGTTTTTTTAATTTATTTAGTCAATACATTACAAATTATTATGATCCTTGACAATGTTTTCCTATTGTCCTTGTTCACGATTATACACATCAAATTCCATCATAAGTTTATACAAATTTATTTTAGTTCGATCGTGTTGGAAAGTATAAGCTTATTAAAACACTCGAATCCGTTTCTGGAACCAACCAGCACTAAGCAATGAGTTTTAAGTTTCTTTCTCACAGAAACAACGCCTTGTCGCTGATGGGGTTTGAACCCACGCCACGCGGCCAGTTACTAGTCTGGCGCGTTTACCATTTGGCCACGCCGCCACACTTTCATCATTATTTTATTAATATTCCTTCAAAGGTCAATGACTCATTTCTACCATTCACAATTTCTAGTTTGATATAACACACTACGTATTCCAGATTTAAGCCGCAATGAGCTTTGCACCATTTATTATTTCAGCGTCTTTAGAATGATTTCCTTTTAGATAGTGCTCGTAAAGAATAATTTCCAACCTCACTTGTCAAGAATTCGTATCTTTGCCATTTCTCTTCGCTGCTCCGATGTCTTAAAATTGTAGAAACCATTTGGATATAATTTTTTCAAGGGTATTCAAATGACCTTTTCCATCCTAAATTCTCGTCTAATCTAATCGGCACATTAACAATTAATATTTATGAATGCTACATTTAACGTTTACAAATAACATATTCGAAATGAATTTACTTTAATGTGAAAGAAATGCATTAAAAGATATAGACACATAAGTAATCTATCTTGAACTTATAAATATTAAAATTTATATTGTTATTTAACAACTCATTACCAAATTTCATTTTAAATAAATGCCCGATTTTCATTCAAATCATGTGTTGTTTTCCCTTTGTTCCCTAACGAGTTCGACCTATCCTGTGATTGTAACCCTGATCTTGGACAATACATAAATAATATTTTATGCCACATAAAAGATTTTATGTCATTGGACCCTATTTGTGACGTCCGGAACTTAACGATGTTAATCAGAATTTAGCTAGACGCATAAATTATGCTATTACCCAATCAGATGTTTACATTTAAACACGTGATCTTTCTAAGCCAATAGATATACAGATAAGCCATATCTTTGTTCATTTTGGCGTACATTGGTTTGTTACCAATTTTTTAAAGAAAAAATAAAACCACCTCCTCCAACTCCACCACCTCTTTCAAATGTTGCCAAGATCAGGGTCCATGAAAATATGATACATGCTTTTTTTACTTATTCTTGCTCTAAAATTGATCTAGTCTCTTTTGTTTTCTTGTTAATACATCAGGTCTTTTGTTATTACATCTTGATTCTTTGTAGGCGGTTTTTGCCTCCCAGTTAGTTCCTTTCGGGAATCTTTTATTAAACTATGTTATGAAATCTATTTGTGTATTTAGTATAAGTAATGCTGATTTATGGCATTTTAAATAAATGCCCGATTTTCATTCAAATCATGTGTTGTTTTCCCTTTGTTCCCTAACGAGTTCGACCTATCCTGTAATTGTAACCCTGATCTTGGACAATACATAAATAATGAAGAATCTGAACAAAGGGTTTAATTTTTAGATCATGCTTCTGAGGAAGCTATTCAGCTAGCATATGGACCGTCGGTGGTTCTTCTTACGTGCCCGTTTCTGTCTGAATTCTTAGTTGTTCCTCCACAAATAAACCTGGAAAAATGCCATACGACCTATACTGTGTTGGTGAGACAAAAACATTTTATTGGTGTCCGCGCCGAAGCGCGGCGCCCTTATGGAATGAAATCAGATTTTTTGAATGGGCGACAGCAACTTCTCGAGCCTTTTATTATGACCACATAATAAAAGCCGATCATTCCGATCGGTATGAGGGTGCTTGATTAAAAATAATGTCTCGATATGTACAATGAATAGCGAACCGGTGAATTTCGCAATGCATGAAATAACCTTTTCCGTCTCTTCGTTTTTTTATTTATCATTTTGTAGTACACAGTGGGTTATTATTGGCGTCCGCGCCGAAGCGCGGCGCCCTTATGGAATGAAATCAGATTTTGTGAATGGGCGACAGCAACTTCTCGAGCCTTTTATTATGACCACATAATAAAAGCCGATCATTCCGATCGGTATGAGGGTGCTTGATTAAAAATAATGTCTCGATATGTACAATGAATAGCGAACTGGAGAATTTCGCAATGCATTAAATAACCTTTTCCGTCTCTTCGTTTTTTTATTTATCATTTTGTAGTACACAGTGGGTTATTATTGGCGTCCGCGCCGAAGCGCGGCGCCCTATATGGAATGAAATCAGATTTTGTGAAAGGGCGACAGCAACTTCTCGAGCCTTTTAGTCGGTCATGATAAAAGCCGATCATTCCGAGCGGGGTGCTTGATTATTAATCAAAAATGAAATGTCCCGATATGTACAATGAATAGCGAATTGGAGAATTTCGCAAAACATTTTCAAATGAAATAACCTTTTCCGTCAATAATTAGGGCTCTTCGGCGTTTTTTTATTGATCATTTTGTAGTTCACAGTTGGTTATTCTGGTATGTTATTGTTTTACAGGTATCCGAAAGCTGTAAATAGAATGATGAGTGGATGACCTAAACATTCCGAAAATCTATTTATAGAGGGATGTACTCCTATCGGTAATCCCCGGTCTCTCCCGGTCTATTTTGACCAGGATTTACTAGTGATATCACACGTTTATAGTCCGGTCTCTACAGGGTTTGGAGTAGATGTTTGATATCGTTACAGAACAGAACAAATATTTTACAGATAAATAAGTTTTTTTCCAAGATGAATGTTTGTCACTTAGTTTGGTTACAATAATTAATAAACACAAATCAACTCTCAAATTTATTGATTATTATTAAACACAAACATACAATTCGAAAATTCGAAAAAAAACCAACAACAACAATTAACAATAACATGGTTCATTTTATCTATATGAGATAAAAACAATAAATATGTACAATAATTGAGAAAAAAGGTACATTTTTATGGTATTAATATGACTCTATCACTTTTCAAACATTTTATTTAATTTGTTATTCGTTTTTAGTAAAGATGCCGAGGAATTATCCAAAGTTACAAATTAGATTTTATGAATTATTCAATTGATTGATAATTTAAAAAATGATAAAGCAAAGTACAAATGTACATGTACATGGTTTAAGAATAAGCAATATTATATATTGAAAGATTAACCATAATTTACTGACTTTTTCCAGTTAAGTTTTGACTTATAATCGTCGGTCAATATGACAATTAAATTCTTAAAATTTATTTTTACAATTTTAATAAAAAAAAAAGTTGTATTAAAGTAGCACATGAAACACAAAAAAGAAAAGAAAACAATATTCATAATATCTTTAATTTTTTTTATTAAAATAGATATTACAATTATTGTATAATAAACAATTATGCTCAACATGATCAACATGGTAATATAACCAGTGTTATATGAACAGATATCTTAAGAGGGGTTCTTCTCTAATAGCGATAACATAATAATTACACAAGTGTGGTTGTTATCATGCGTTACACATATGGATTATAAATGATTGTATACATGTATATCCGTTGCTATTAATAATCACGATCATAAAGAAATAACAAGTAATATTCTAAATCTCTAGCATGCCAATCAAAGTTCATAATGAACAATGTCTTTCGTCCGTTCATTCATAAGTGATATACAATTCTGGTAAAAACCAATTAACCATTGAAAAGATTATAAGAATATCTTGTCATCATATGTCTACTAGTTCATCTTCACCTGCTGCATTTCTTGCTTGGACGCCCTTTGATGCTTTGCATCAATGCTTTTCTTGTTTCACTTGAGATAACCCTGAAAACGGATGCCTGCTACTTTGATAAATACACCTGTATAACAGTTATCAATAAATGGAGTAGATACTACCCTCTCTTTCCATAGTAGTAATGATAACTATTATGAATATTCAAATTTGTGATAGGCAGAATTGTGTTGTAGTTGTTTTTGCATTGTTAAAGTATTGTTTTCAATTTATCAATATTTACAGATTGTTAACAATTTCCTTTGTTTCATTTACAGAAAATCAAATTTTATTTTAAAATAATATACACATTGAACACATTTTGAAATCCAAAGAATAATGTTTCGTCAGCAATAATAAATATCAATAAATGATAGTTGATTTTCAAAATGTATCGATTTTTTATTATTGCAAAATCATATTTGATAGCATATTTCTACTTAAATTCTTTAGAGGACTGCTAATCAAAGTTGACTGTTGTAGAATTCTTTAGAAATAGACATGATTAAATTCAGACAAGGTCTTCGGCGTTTGGAGAATATAACTGTAGTCTTTTGTGAGGCTTGACAATGATTGATGATCCTTTTTTCTTATTCTTTGTAAAAGAAAATGAAATAATTCTCTAAGACATGAAAGGTATATGAAATTCTTGAACGGGCTACGAATGAAAACAACATAACAATAGTCAAGTTTTTAACATACATAATTTACTATAATACAAGATAGTGTCTTGATTGGCATCCACTTAATTTTCTAGATACTTTTACACTGTAAGCAATATGCAGCTGTTGATTCAGTTTAGATCATGGCATCATTTCAATAAGTAATTGTAGATAAGATCTGGACATGATAAACAGAAGATGACCATTTGGGAGAACTTGTACAATATCCATTCAATTCATTGAAAGAAATAATAAAAGCCAAGTCCAAAAAAATGAAAATATTCCCCAAATGCAAATTGGTATTATAAGTGTTCAGAGCAGGTCAAAAGGTAGGGTTGGTACCCATTTAGGAAAAATAAAGCAATTTTATCACGTCTTAAGAATACAAGAATGAAGACGCTATATTTAAAATACCATAATAACAAACCACGCTATAACATTGACTAGTATCTATTGTTTTTAAGTTACTAAGTGGTATTTTTCACACTTTATTTAATTAAGTAAACAAAATGTCAACTAAAATGAAACAAAATAAAATATTTACCACGCATTTTATACAGACCTTTTACAGTTCGATTTCGAATCAGTTTCCTAATTATATACTATGTTTGGAATGTATATGTTTTAACAGTCTCTTACTTTCAAATATGAAATTCTATATAGTTGTCGACACAGGTTAAAATACATAGTTTTTTTCAGATTGCTATTACAATTATCCTTATTTGCAATAGAAAATAGTAGCTCATCTATTAAAGTGACACTATGCCCATCCAATTGTAAATGCTCAGTGAATAGGTAAAAATTTAAAATAACTGGACATTTTGCAATAATTGTGTTCAAACTTTTAGTTTTATAGTTTACTATGAAAAAATAAACTACATGACCAAGCATATGTCTAAAAAAACATTCAGAATATATCGGTAACGCTTAATTCTAAAATAGAGTGGTGCAGTCTTTTTTATTTTAGATCATTTTTTATATTATATCATAAACATTTTTCATAATCAATAAATGGTCAGTTACTATTATAATAGTCAATCTTTTGAAATATTTTACTACTTAAGCGCAACTTGACAGGCTAAAATGGAGCATAATGTCACATTTGCAGCCGATTGTAAATTGATGATCCAATACAAGTCTCACGTAAGAGGAGCAAAAGTAGCATGTACAATTATCATTTCGATGCCTCTTTATAACTTTCTTTTAGACGTAGCTCGTAAATTATAAATGCCACTCTCACATGAGTAAAAAGTCAAAGTTTTCTTTTTCCATTAATATTTTTAGGTTTTTAGATCTTATGATTCGATCGTTTCTCTTTTTTTGAAATTCTGACATTGTCTTTAAGGAATATTTACAGTAAATAAGAGAAAATTGTATGAATATTGCATGAATAGTATAATTCTAATGGTTAACTGTGAAAGCATTTCAATAAAAATGAACCATATACGACAAGTTCAACCTTGCATTGAAAAATTCTTTTCGTTTTGGGCAATAAAAGTTAATATATCTTATTAATTATGTCGTGGATTTACTTCAATCATTAAATATATGTAACTGATCATCAGTTTCATTGTATGTGACAACGTTCTCAAATGACGTCACGAAATCATCAGAATCATTTATCTTTTCAGAACTATGTCCCTGTTGTTTAGAACTTTGCTTTTTTACTCTTCCATTTTTGTTACCAACCTGATTTACTTAAGATAGATAAATCGTTCTTATCACCACTCACACATTTACTCATATGTGACAATGTTCATAACTCAAACACCTATTTTATGAGAAATATACCCTCAGCCCCATCACTTAGAATTTGATTTAAATAATTGCAAAATTGAATAGAAAATCTTTATAATCATAACATGTGACATTTTCTATGAATCTATTCATATAAATTCAAAGACTATCGTAGAACTAGTTTGATGTTTGAGTGTTGTTGTTTTCTTTTGTTGTTATTGTGGTTTTTTCTGGCATGTGTATGATTATTTTCAAGCTTTACTTTATTGATTCAAACGAGAGCTAAACATTTTGTCTTTTTAAATACTATTTCAAAGCAAAATAATACCTTTGAACTGACTTTGCATTTAAGACATATTCCTAGAGTATGGATCGAAACAAAGACTTTCAAAATGTTAAAACTATCATATCGAAGATACATGTATCTATACCCTTCAACATAATAGCAACTCGAGTAGTCATTTGCACCGTCTAAATAAGCTTGACAATGAGGGACAGTAGTGAATAATCTCCCCTGAGTACTCCCTATAAATAGGTAGGTCCTAAGCTATTGGATTACTCGGACTTTATCGCCTATTTCTTTGTAGCAAACTAAATTAATTAGGGCTAATTATGATCATTTGTAATATTCAGATTAGATATTGCGATAAGATGTAGAATCTGTTGACATAAATGTAACATTTTTTCCTTAAGGTTTACATATTTGTTGATGCATGTGGAAATAATTGATTAAGACATATCCACCTGTCTTATATAAAACTCAACGATAAAAGCAAAGGATTCCACATATTTGGACCTACTTACATTTTGGTTAACCTCGGTTTTTATCAAGAGAAGATAATCCACTACTGTCCCCCATTCCAGATACTTTTCATGAAGGAAAGGTGAATCGATATATTTTACCATACGAACAAACCATACGAGATAATGATTGGCTATCGATGGCAAGAAAATTGCTTTAAATAATTTACATGTGTTGTTTAAAAAAACACATTTTTCATTTAAGACGAAATGATATAATTTACTATATTGATTATAACATTGCCATTGAAAGCTTCTGAAAAACTAGTTCATTGACATATTTTATATAATGACTACATTAACAATCCTTACTTAGAGTCATTATGTTTAATTTTTACTTCCGTTCCCTGAGACTTCAAGGAAATGTATTTTGATGAAATATGTATATTTTAGTACCGAACCGAAATGTGTCATCAGTACATTTGTATTACACTTATTCCGCCGTCGTTTTGGTACAAATAATTAATATAGCAACAACAACAAAAAACACGCAATAAAACGGGATTGTTATTAGGCCCATAGGAGCTAAAGTTAGTAGATAGCTGTAAGTTCTTCTGTACAAATTCACATCTCAATGCAATCTCATGTATCAATTTAAAGATTATTATTTTAAACCCATCTAAGTCTATTTGTGGCTGGTTTTTGTCGGGAAGTTGCCTTTTGTGAACGTCGCCTTTGTCCTCATCTGTAGTTGCTTAACAATATAATGTAAACTGCTAATAAATTAATATCAGTTGTAAATATTTGTAAGAGTATTTATATAATTAAGTTATATAATCATCACTTAAAAGAATCTGCGCAATAGTATTCTTATTCTTATTATTAATGGTATGCGTTTTAATGATGGCTTTGTATTAGTAGATATATGTATTAGTAATACCTCAAATATCTTGATATAGCTTTGATGTAACCTAAGAGCCATGTAAGCACATCTACATTTTACACTTTATGAGTTATAAATATTAACAATAAAATGCATAGACATTATATTGTTAATATTTGTTTTTTAATTTATTTAGTCAATACATTACAAATTATTATGATCCTTGACAATGTTTTCCTATTGTCCTTGTTCACGATTATACACATCAAATTACATCATAAGTTTATACTAATTTATTTTAGTTCGATCTTGTTAGAAAATATAAACTTATTAAAACACTTGAATCCGTTTATAGAACTAACCAGTACTAAGCAATGAGTGTAAAGTTTCTTTCTCACAGAAACAACGCCTTGTCGCTAATGGGGTTTGAACCCAAGCCACGCGGCGAGTTACTAGACCGGCGCTTTTACCATTTGGCCTCGCCGCCGCCACACTTTCATCATTATTTTATTAATATTCCTTCAAAAGTCAATGACTCATTTCTATCATTCACAATTTTTAGTTTGATATAACACACTACGTATTCCAGATTAAAGCCGCAATGAGCTTTGCACCATTTATTATTTCAGCGTCTTTAGAATGATTTCCTTTTAGATAGTGCTCGTAAAGAATAATTTCCAACCTCACTTGTCAAGAATTCGTATCTTTGCCATTTCTCTTCGCTGCTCCGATGTCTTAAAATTGTAGAAACCATTTGGATATAATTTTTTCAAGGGTATTCAAATGACCTTTTCCACCCTAAATTCTCGTCTAATCCAATTTGCACATAAACAAATGTTATTTTGAATGCTACATTTAACGTTTACATATAACATATTCGAAATGAATTAACTTTTATGTGAATGAAATACATTAAACGATATAGACACACAAGTAACAGCTTTTGAACTTACGAATATGTAAAATAATATTGTTATTTAACAACTTATTAATAAACGTTTTATAAAAACTTAATTGTACACTTAAGTTTTAATTTCGCAAGACATATCAATGTTTAATGATGAATGAATAGCTATTGTAATTGTTCTTCTTATCTAACTGATAGTTTCAAAAATAGGCATTGTGGCACACACATATAATATACACATTGCATTTAGCAGATATAGGTGCATAATAAAAACTCAAAAATCTTTATTAAGTGTATAAAGCTCTATATCTGCTGTAAATAAAAATTGTTTGTTTTTTTTCTTGTTTTTTTTTTTCTTTTCTTTTTTTTTTGGGGGGGGGGGTCTTTAATTGGTTTTAATTTTGTTGCTTTTTTTGTTGTTGTTGTTGTTGTTGTTATTTTGTTGTTGTTTCTGTTTCCTGTTGTTTTTTCTTGTTTGTTTGTTGTTGATTTTTTGGGTGGGTTATTAAAAAAAAAGAATACTATGAAAGGATGATTTTTGTAAAAAAAAATGGAGAATGGCATTTGCATGAAGACATTGCTAAACAGTTTTTAAAACCCTACTTAACTGGCATGTAACAGCATAATATATTGTTCCGGAATATTTTACAATTCGATCGAAAATATACGATATTGTCATTGAATGAACTTAATGTTTATAAAATTTACAACAATATTTCTTAAGATCAGGGGAATATATAAAACAAAAGGCAAACAAATAATTTGAAATCTAAATGCAGTTTTATAAACAGAAAAAGTATAATTACACACGCGACTTATAAAATATAAGATTTTTATTTTTGTCGAGAATTTTCCTTCATTGATCTATATTTATGGCAGAACTATAAATTAAAATGTGTAATATTTATATCTTTTTCTTTCATTTTTTTCTTCAGTATCTGCCATCTCGGGTGTCAGTTAACTGATCAAATTTCTCGCTTATAGAGTTCTTTAGAAATATCCATGATTAAAGTCAGTTTAGGTCTTCTTTGCAAGAGGTAAAGATCAATGATGGCTTTTGTAAAAATTGACAATGATAAACGATCTTTTATTCTTATGATCCATTCTGGAGAAATCGTTCCCGTCTTTTACAAATACTAGTACGTAGTATGCAATGCTTTTTTGGCAGAGATCAATTTGTTCCTTTTTGAGATATTTAAGAGTATTTAAACAGATATTTTTAAACCTCTGTTCCCCCTTTTCCTTTTAGAATCATTATACAGGCCCACCAATTTCAATCTTAAAAATAGTTTCTTAAAATGTTTCTCTTAATCAAAATTCCATTATCATACAAGTCCGCCAGTTTCGATCATAAATATTTCCGTAACATGTTTCAATTATAAAGGAATATATTATCATGCAAGTCCGTAAGTTTCGATCATATATACATGTATTTCTGTAACATGTTCCAATTTTCAAGTAATATATTATCATGCAAGTCCGTTAGTTTCGATCATAAATATTTCCGTAACATGTTTCAATTATAAAGGAATATATTATCATGCAAGTCCGCTTGGTTCGATCTTAAATATTTTCGTAACAATTTCCAATTTTCAAGTAATATATTATCATGCAAGTCCGCCAGTTTCGATCATAAATATTTCCGTAACATGTTTCAATTATAAAGTAATATATTATCATGCAAGTCCGCCAGTTTCGATCATAAATATTTCCGTAACATGTTTCAATTATAAAGGAATATATTATCATGCAAGTCCGCTTGGTTCGATCTTAAATATTTTCGTAACAATTTCCAATTTTCAAGTAATATATTATCATGCAAGTCCGCCAGTTTCGATCATAAATATTTTTCCGTAACATGTTTCAATTATCAAGGAATATATTATCATGCAAGTCCGTTAGTTTCGATCATAAATACATGTATTTCCGTTACAAGTTTCAATTATCAAGGAATATATTATCATGCAAGTCCGTAAGTTTCGATCATAAATACATGTATTTCCGTTACAAGTTTCAATTATCAAGGAATATATTATCATGCAAGTCCGTTAGTTTCGATCATAAATATTTCCGTAACAAGTTCTAATTATCATGGAATATATTATCACGCAAGTCCAGTTCCGATTGTAAATGTTTTATTTACATGTTACGCTTTTCAACATCATATTATCGTTTCGATTTCATACATTTCCGTAGCGTGTTATACTTTTCAATCAAATTTTTATGATCAAAGATTTATTTACATGCTTCAACAACCTTTTCGTACAAAGTTTTACAAACATTTGATATACGATAGTATTCGTTTTTGTGACAAAACATTTAAATAATAGTCAATATTATCAAAGTTTTTTTTAACCTTTTTAACATCATAATAAACGTATGCTCAGTATATCATGACACTAACTTTATTAAGAGCTCAAGAAACTTAAATTATCATAGTTTTCTTCAGCATTGTTATATACATAGTATCGATACTATTTGTTGTTGTTGTTGTTGTTTTATCTTAATTACAATTAAAAAAACTTACTTTAAGTTAAAACAAATTAGTTACATACAACTGATAACTTGTATATTTTGGAATGAAGTGATACGGATTTATTGTAGAAAATTTGTTTATTATATACATAAAAATGAAATATTGAGAAATATTGATGAAACAAAATGCGTACAGTCCAACCCCGTTTATTCGAAGTGCCTGGGACTGAAAATTTACTTTGAATAATCGATATGTTCGAATAATCAAAATCGGAATATTGTGATAGACGAAAACTACTCCACTTTTACCAGTCATAGCAAAACTACCGTTTACAACACTTACTTCCAGCAATCAATTGAGAAAAATAAATATTAAAGAAAAAATGCGTAAAAAAATTGTATTGACATTGAAGACATAAATACATTTTATTCTTCATTATGTATCGTTTCGTTTTGCTCAAAGCCTTGCATGATAATGGCCGTGTTGCCACTACGGTATTTACAGCTTAACTTTAGAGTAAAGGCTCTCATGTAGCGTTACAATTAATGAAAAAAATGTTTTGGATGTTTTGACAAATTCACATATACGGTATGTATGAAAATTATTACTGTCATCTTCAATAACAGTAACAAAATCGGACACGGGGCATAGCTTTTCATTTTCGGTAATTAAAGTTGATTATAGAACACACAAAGAGTAATTATCATGATTGTCTAAATACACGCATGACAGTTGATATTTTTCACAAGTCGACCGGTCAGCGATTGGAACGCGCCAATAAGCCTGGCTTCGATTAATAATTAGGCTGGCTTCGAATAATAGGTGTGAAATTCTTTCATAATTGTATAATCCGGACCGAAATTTTATTTTGAAAAATAGGAGGTATTCGGATAATGCATTTCGAATAATTGAATTGAATACGCTTGCATTTATATTGATTTATAGAGAGATAAAAACGGGACCGCCGATCTACTTCGGATAATGCCGGGTATTCGAATAAAGGGTAGTCGAATAACCGGGGTCGGACTGTATTTTCATTTTCCGTATTTTCACTGTAAAAAAATATTTTTCACTATAGTGAAACATATTTTCCGTATTTTCACTGGTGTCTTGCCGGGGAGTCTTTAAATTGTAATTTCAAAAAAAGAAAGGAAAGTATACAATAAATAGAAAATTCAAGTTTTTTCCTATAAATACATGATTTGTTTTCACTTTGTAGTATGAAATCATCATATTTCACTCGTGGCTACCGCCACTCATGAAATATTTATTTTGATACCACTCAATAAAATTAAATCCTGTATTTATAGAAAAAAAATTATATCCTCTATTCATTATAATGAAGAGACAAGAATTGCAAAATAATTTTATAAAATTATAAACAATCATAATAACATTATTAGATGTCTTGATCAAAAAATATAAAAATAAACAGCGTGACTTAAAATTTGACTTTACTAACTATTTTAAGATAAAGAGACACGGCGGTTGGTTAATATATAATGCAATATGAAGTATATTTTTCTTATGTAGTCGTGATTCTCTTGTGTTTGTTTAAACTATGTTATGCTTCAAATCATCTGCTTTCAGATGATACCAGGATCATGCGTGTAGTGAACCGGTTAAGAATTTCATTCACATTTAAAGAAAACATTGCTTGAGCAAATAACTTCATGTAAATTATGTCTGGTAAACGCTCAGAGAAAAAAAGAGTTAAATATGGGCTTACATAAAAGCTCGACCAAAACTCATGATATTTGTAATATCTTTGGCAAACATGAAGTATCTTATGCAACTGTTTCGAGTAGGATGCATAAATTCTATAATGGGCACGAGTCGGTTATAAATGGCTGTAAGTCTGATAGAAAACGCTGCAAAGTTACTGAATAAAAGATCAATAAGAACCAGTTTATCTTTGACAAAGATGTAAGACTTTTTCATACCCAGAAAGCCCATACCGTAGATATATCAAAAGGGTCAACTCAGGCGAATCTGAAGAATGACTTGGAAGTTAGATAACTGCCAGGTGAT
Source organism: Ruditapes philippinarum (assembly GCF_026571515.1). Classification (NCBI taxonomy): domain Eukaryota; kingdom Metazoa; phylum Mollusca; class Bivalvia; order Venerida; family Veneridae; genus Ruditapes; species Ruditapes philippinarum. Next base: position 50,761 of record NW_026855910.1, on the reverse strand, counting down.
TACCCTACTTGGTATCATCTAATCAGAAGAAGGAGCGAGTAAAATGCGTTTGAAAATACTGAAAATGTTTCCTAAATAAGACAGTCGCCGTTTTTTGTTGTTTTTTTAATATTGTGACTGGATAAGAAAGCTGGTTTCACTAATTTACGCCAGTTCATATGTGTAATAATAAGATTTGGGCGAACAAAATTGTTTGTCGACCATGCACTGCCAACTTGACAATTGCCGAGAAAGTTATGTACGTTATTTTTTTCAATACCCGTGAAACTGGTGTCATCATTCCTGTTTCTAGAGGCCGTACTGTCATATGCAAATATCATAGAGATGTCGTGTTAAGAAAAATTGAAAATCATTATAATAGAGTTCGTCCTTCTACTAATATCAAAGGCCAGTATTTTCTGCATGACAACGTTCCTGCTGACAAATGAGTTACTGCAATTGATTTTATTTGATAAAAAATGAGTGTCTCCCCTTGAACATCCATCGTATTCTCCAGATTTGGCACCCTATGACTTATAAATCTTTCCTAGATTTACAAATATACCTAAGTGTATAAATATTATTAGGTATACATAAGGAGGACAGTGTTGAAGCATTCAAAATTGGGTTAATCAGCTGATACTTTGACAGGAGATTATTTCGATGGGTTGAGATAGGAAATTGTAAAATATTTACTCTTTTATCAAATTTATTTATCGTATTGCATTACATATTGGCCAACCCTCGTTAACTCGGTTAAACCTTATTTTCAAATGGTATAAAGAATCAACTTTAATAATGAATAGTTTTCTATAACCTTTGATGCACTAATTACATTGGATAAAGAATATTTTTGAGTCATCCAGCTAAAATGAATAAACTATTAAAGGGACGTGTGTCAGGGTCAATGTTTTAAATTTTATTGTTAAACATATTTGTTTTATAACTAAGGTGGACATGAATTATATTTTTACTTTTGCGACATTAGAACATGTTCTTTTACATTTACCTTGTCCTACTTGAAAGTTTAACCGAGTGAAAAGCACAACAGACCATAATGTGTAATTAATAACTCAATTATATTGTTAAGAATCTATTTGTTTGTTTAAAAACACATTTTTCATTTAAAAGGAAGCAAAATAGTTCAATACATTGATTAGTCCGTCTTTGAAGGCTTCTTAAATAACTTAATTCTAGACAAATCATAGGTTTCAATATAAACATAATTAATAGTAATTTGTCATACAACCTTGTCATTTCCGGTTTCTAATCAATTCAAATGCGGTTGCGAATATGAAAAGGAAAATTTTGTTTTGAAAGTGCACATATATACATAATAAAAATATTTAAATTTGACCTTGTAACATCAAGTGTTGACGGAAATTGATGACTCTCCATGTGTCTTACGCAAATCAGTTTTGATAAGTTCATAGGAAAATTAGTAGAATTAGTCAAAAGTAAAATCCCACTTTTATAATAAGAGAAATTTATGACAAATTGCCCCTTTGTTGTAGACAATGCTATACCACTTGATTAAATAAAATTTTAACAATGCCAAACAACTTTGCTTTGAAAATATGAATAACAGTTTCATGGACGATTAAAAATCAGATTTATTTTATTCAAAGTCGTATTCAATATCTGAAAACAATTCTGATTGTTTTGTCCTGTACTTCTATGATTTTTTTTTTCACTAATCAAATTTCGTCAAGGAGATTTTCCAATGTACTCATTAAATAGCATATCCTTTGCTGAAATGCATCACCTAATGAAGACAGCAAATGAATCATATCTCTATTTTATGAAAAGAATGTTCTTTTTGTATGCCAAACAATGTCTCCCTTGTAAAAAATAAGTATGCAGAGGAATTTTAATTGTAATTATTGTGAATATGTCTTTTGCAAATTAAGTTCAATATTTATTTATTCATATAGGTATATTGGTTTTATGATATGCATTGTTTTCTTTGGTATTTTTAATTAAAACCGTCACAAATTATTTTCCGTCATATTGTAAAATAAAAGCTATAACCTATGTAACTAAATACGAAACTATTTATGTATTGTTTTCATGATACTATGATTCATCATCATATATCCAGGAGATAAAAATATTAAAAGCAATATCTATTTTTAAGATGCGGTTTATACGAATTTTTGAGTGGGATGCGCCTATTGCATTTAATATGCATTTTTTTTTAAAAGTTCATAACTATTTGAATTTTGAAACTTCTGGAAAAGCAGTTATCATCCAAAATAGATGACTACATTGGAGACTCTGCAATCATACCCGGAAAATATAATTTGAACAAAGTATAATCATAGTAAGTTATAGCAAAGTAAAACTTCTCTTTAATATATGATTCGCAGATACTGTTCATACTATTGGCATGCAAGCATTTGTTTGATTCATAACGTATCCAGGTATTTAGAGTTAAACCCGGTCACATTTCACTCTTAGTTCTAGTGGCCCGTTCAAACGTTATTTAGTGGTTAAGTAGTGAATTAATGCCGTCTGTGTTAAAATAACAAAATAAAGTAAATAGGCCACTGATACTTAACACGATCTTTATTGTTTTTTGTTTCTACAAGGGGCTAAACAAGTTTGTGTTAAGTAAACTAGGATAGACGGATTGGGCGATCTTGAGTTCACAAATAAACGATTTAAACTTTATGAAAAGACTATTCTAACTTCGTTTGGGATCCACTCCTTATTAAAAAAAACATGCTGTGCGGAAAGAAAACGAGCAGCCTCTTTCATTTATAGTCATTCTTTATTCATCAGCATAGGAAACAGCATTCATTGACACATTTTATTCTTTTGAAAGTTGCATTTATTATCTCTGCAAGAGTAGCGTTAGGAAATCGTTCCAGGTAATCCGCAGCTGTAAGTCTGATTATCATTGTTACAAGATTTGGTAACTGCCGATCCTGACGTGACATTTTATGTCCTAGGTGAACTGGTGTCACCTTAAACAAATGTTTAAGACAAAATTTAGGATCTCTACCAGCGGAACATCTAGATTTCAGTAATAACAATTGTGTTTCTACACAGTGCCGCCAGATACCAAAATTAGCAAACGGCTCGGGATGTATTGCTGCGTAGTTCAAACAAGCTGCCAATTTTGGAAGTCTGTAAATCACATATGCACCTTCATCAATCAAAGAAGACAAGAAGGCAATCAGTTCATGCTTTTCATGACCATATATTCTTCCGGCTATTAAATTTTTCTTTGGCATTATGTAACTTGGTAAGTGATTACATATCAAGCAACACTTTATGAAATTCAAACTTTGAATAAGACAATCAATTAAAAAGGATGGTGTACAGAGATGGCTTGAATTGATTTCTGCCATCCAAAGAACAACATTTTTCACCATGTATGACGAAAAAGATTTACTGACTTGTGCAAAAACCTGTTTGGAGAACAATTTTAATAACACATAAAGCTTGTGTTGGGTGCTATTCAAATTTTGTACTAACGTTCTCTCTGCAGTTACATACGATATTCGCCATTCAATATGTTCAGTTTCGCTCTGCTTTTCGCCAATCGGAAGTATAAATCCTTCCATATCGGAAATCTCGTGTATCAGATCTTTTGATGGCCAGTCGTAGTTTCTTGCTCTTGAAGACCACTTTGGCAATGTACTTGCATTGTAAAAGGGTATAGCATGCACAGTGTCATGCTCAAGCTCAAATAACAACGTCGAAGACGACCCGCTACTTATCCTACATTGAGATTTATGCGTTATTGCAGGGCCATTTATTCCCTGCTTATATCCTTCCATAGTGTACAAACCACCTTCGCATTGACTAGCTGGCGATGCAAAGTTATCAAACATTCCTTTTGTGTGTTTTAAGAATTTGTTTGATATGTAAGGAGCAGTTTCTAATGAAGATCCGTGCCAATATGATCTCGGCAAGAACATAGATGCTGTTGAGCTTTCGTTACATTGTCTATTAGTATGTCCTTCTGTAATTCTGACGTACCCAGGTAGCATATTTTCATATTCTGCTGCTAACACTTCAAATGGACAATTTGGATCTGGGTTTAATTTCTCCTTATCTACACAAATGGTATCTGTCAACACTATCATTACGTCATTATCACTGAAACTATGAGGCACGGTGCCCTCCGATGTACTTCCAGTGTATATGCAATCAAATGAATTATGTGTGTGTTTCAAACATTCTGAGAAAAGCAATTCAGACTGTCTCGCAGTTTCTATTCTCTTTCTTTTTATTTCATCATTTATACCCGCTAGGTCAATCACGGAGTATACATAGTTTGAAAACTTTCTATTATCCATGCCTAATATCTATTGCTCTGTAAAAGGAAAATGAAATGGCAGTATAAATTTACAACTAAATAGTGAAACTTTTTCTGAAGGTATGGCGACTGAAACACTCATAGTCAAAAGCATCAATAGAGGCTAAAATGACTCCTTCATAATTTTAAAAATAACTTTCTATGGTACATGTTCGTTTGAAAGGTGATTATTTCATATGATACTCTTCCGTAATCAATTACGACAACAAGATAAATGGAGCCATTCTTAGATAAATTATTCTATATAATTATTTAACAATTCTTTATTTCCTTAATGAAAATTTTGTTGTTTACCAGGTACAATACAAAAATAATCAAAATCATTCCCGTCTGATTATTTGATTTCGCCTCAATAATGCCTGAACTATCCGAACAAATGCTGTGTCTGCACTATCAAAACTTGGTGCTCGTACTAAGATTTATTTAATTTTTGGTAAGTTGAAACATTGCTAATTGACTAATGTTGAAAGTGAGTGAATATTTGACCAAAATGTAAATAATCAAGTTACTTAATTTAGTGAAAGAATATCAGTAATAAAATTACTAACCTTTATTAAGTAGAATTTGCTATAGAATTGTCAAGGGTTATCCCTGCATTACTGGAATTCGCAATTGAGCTTTGACAGTTGATGTCAACAATTCCCATCCTTGTCGAATAGACAATGTGGCTCGGAAAATAATAAAGCTCAATTTGAAACAAGGAAAATTTAATAAAACTTCAATCTTCCTTTAACTGTTTTATTTTGTAAATCAAGTGGTAACAATTAACTTTTAAATAACTTGCCTATTGCTTTCTTGCTTCTAACTTATAAAAAAGTTCATTGTATATCAATCAGCCATATTGTTATTTTTCAAGAAATTTATATGCAAAAGTGCATTCACATAGAATCGTCTTGGTGTATCAATTACAGAGCAGATATCTGAAGTAAAATAAAATCTATAATCACGGCAAAATATATATAAGTATAATATATATATAAGTATTTATCACATAATACGCGGCGCAGGAGTGTAATAAAGCCATTTAATAAAAACGATATTACACTAGTGTAATAACACTTTGACGTGACGTCATTTGCGCTGTATATATACATAGCGTTAAAGCGCGCTAATGTTAGCGTTACACTACAGGCGCGTCATTGAAAAATTACTCATTTTAACAGTTTACTGTTCTTATTTTATATATGTGATAAATAGAATATTATATTCGTGTAGATTCAATACTAAATTTATTAAACTCGTTGAATAAAACAATATTATGCTCGCCAGAGGCTCGCATAATATGATTTTATTCAACTCGTTTAATAAATTTAGTATTAAACTACACTCATTCAATATCCTCTATATATTAATACCAAATATTAAAAGAAAACGTAAAACTTTAACTTGCTTAGCTATCCCTTCAAAGGTATCAAAACATTTATAATTGCATAACATATACATGTATATTATTATTCAAATGGGTTGTTCTTCTTTTTTTCACGGAATATATTCAAATGAAAATGCTTTGATGACCATATTGAAACTGATCTTCAAGGTAACATTGAAGATCCAATTGACGGGTGAATTAATTAACGGTAGATATTTTTCTTTAATCATTGTAATAGTTTTGCTAATAAATAATTACAATGTAAATCGGAAAAGCATCCTTTCATTCTTCTTTCACACTATTTGTATCCGTTTTGTATGAACTTAACATTTTGGATATTAATATTCATATAAGATTTTGATTTTTATGAATCGTTTGTATATTTATTTCTATTTGTATATAAATGAGGCAACATATTTAATCTTTTGTCCAGTGCCTGACAGTAAAACAAGAGCTAGGATTATGAAGAAATAAACAAAAAAGAAGATTTCATTCAAAATGCATAGCATAGTAATGAGTTTTGGATATTGGCCAACTAATATAAAAGGCAATATTTTATTCCAAAACGCATTCCAGAATTAGTTTGCAATTATAGTCTCGAAAACATAAATTACTTTTTCAATGAATACCATCAGTAGGTTCTAAAGATAAATGGTGCACGTAAATTCTAAACCATGAATTTTTCAGTCAAATTCCATGTCACAGTTATAGGCCATTGGACAGTGATTTTGAGTAATGGCCAAAAGGCATGTATCACGTTTCAAGTGAATATATCTAGAGAATTGTCTTTCACGCTTAACTTTAATTTAACCAAGAATTTTCAAATTTCTAAAAGACAGTAATATATTTAAATTCCAAGTCAAAGTTTCGGGTTTTAGAGAATGACTTTTAATGATGATCCCAAAGACAGGGGTTACCAAAATTATTTATTTGTCATAACTACTAAGGATTAAAATCATATTATTATAAGCTAATTTGCTTTTATTTCTTCAAGCAAAATTGTATCATTTATGAACCGTTGCGTCAGTAAGTCTCTGCAAAACAAAGATGATAACTTAATAGGTAAGTCAACGTGTTCCATAACATTTTCAAGTTTGTGATTTTCGAAAGGGGTTTCAAGAGTAACTCAACGTTGTTTACTCTTTTTGGGTAATGTATTTGAGATAGAAGCTGCTAGGTGTACAATATTAATCTTTTTTAATATGATTGCGAGTGTATTTCAATTTCAACCATTTAAATCAGACCATGTTTTGTCTACTAAAATCTATACCCAGGCAAATATATTAGACAGAATTCGTTCCTTGTCACTCATAGGCTCAATATACTGAAGATATGAAAGTAAGGTATATTCAAACATAATCACAAACCCATTATCTGATTCACTTGTGTAAAAAATGCAGCACCCAATCAAGTTGAACAATTGGAGAGAGAGATAAAAGACAAAAGATTACTGTTTGCCTCCAAAGAAGTACTGAATAGAACTTACACAACATGTAGACGCGTCAAGAATTTGTGAGGTTTACCTTAATTAATTTCTTAAATTTCCAATATATATATAGAAATTATAACTTTCTGATTAAAGCATTGCAAATTTGTATTTAAGTCGTATATTTTCCATATCCCCTTACTACGAATGCATTAATTTCTGTTTTAATGGGAAATGAGACTATATACATGAACAGTTAGTTACGTTGTTGCATTCTTGTAACAGACCTGGTATTTCCCTCATTGTATCGAATATGGAAAGTCAGTCGCAATTGTAATGTTTATTGATCTATCAAAACTATTTATTAGCAGTCTTACGGTTTCCTTTATGATGATTGGGCTGAAAAAGTCATTCATGGTTTGAGATATTATGGCTTCTATTAATTAAGTAATACCTGCTGGTTTAGTTGTCTGTAACGTCTGTTTTTATGTTACCACGTATAAATAAAAAAAAGATGGGACATATAACGTGATCAAGGATAGAGGGCATGGCATAGGAGATGCATAAATTAGCATAAATTAGTTGACTGTCCGTACGAGTATTAATATAATGTAAGCATGAGTAGTAAAAAAGTTTTCTATAAATTCATTAGTTTGATCGAAAGGGTAGCAAAGCTCAAGACTTTGTAATATAGTTTGTACACAATTTATAGTTCACTATATCTACTAAAAATTGTTCAAAAATATGATCATTAGATAAATGACAAATTATATTGTATATATCTCCTGGAAAAAAAACTTTAATATAAACAAACGTTTTGACTGTCTATCACTTTTTCATTTGAGTATATCGCTCTACGTACAAGAAAACTAATAACAATAAAAAAGAAAATTTCGTAAATATAATTAAAATACTCAAATGAATTGCATATTTCTTGATGTCCTGAAAAATCTGTAATATAACAAACGTTGATCTGCATGTTGTGGGCAGTGAAAATGAAGCAAAGTCTGATGAAACAGGTGCGAAGAGTTTGTGGTCAAATTTGCGTTCGCAATGAATATTCCGTCAGGTCTTATATTTCAAAGAAGAAAGAAATACTGAACTTCGCGGTTTTAGTATCTACTCGTTGATATATTATCAGCTTATATATTACTAATTGATTTTGATCTATTATATAATAATATATGACTTTATTATTTAGATGACACTATATCAACATTATGCAGCATGCTGTGCTATACTTTGACATGATATGTTTATAAATGTTTATAATTATATGGTTATAAATGGAAGGTTTACCTACAGTATTGTATCAGCTGCAAGGAACATTTCATAGAAATTTAAAAAAAATAATATGTTTTTGTTATATTTTTCTTTTTGATTTTAAGTTATGTTAACTATCCTATGATAAAAGTTTTTTCCTTTAATCATCAACTTGTACGACATAAAAATTAATGAAAATTTAAATAACTGTTCGATATAAACAATGCAACCTAACTTTAGAATATAAGATTTGGTTATACCTTTCAAAACAAACCAAAACTGAAGACAATCACAATTGTCATTATATAATCGTGAAAATTAAGGAGAGAGTTTCTAAACAAGATTCAGCTTTCTACCCAATCTTTGTATTTATTTAGATGTTTTTAATTTCTGTGTCTTATGTTTATCATAAGCCGCGTAAAGATTAATTATGCATACCATTTAAAATCTCATTAACTTTTTATTATTTTCATCTTTTTTCTTCAAACGTCATAATGGAGCAATATAAAATTGAGCGGTGATGTCACCACGGAGTAATAATCTGTTTAGATAACCACGATTTCCTGATAATGTTTTGTCCCAGTTCATTGATCGTTTCACATTCATTTTTGTTTGCTGCTCTTATTTTATTTCTTTTCATCCTTTTTGTTTCGTTTTCATCTTTGATTTTCCTGTTTCCATGTTTGTTTTATGTTGTTCTTTTTCCTTTTATTTATTTCTGTGTGTTCCTATTGTGTTGATAGTTTGGCTTCGCTGTGTTATTTTTCTTTGCTTGCATTTTTAAGGTTTTGTTTTATGGAGGCAGAGGGCACACTGCTGTGATTCCAAGAACAATTTTCATGTACATTCTTCATTTTATTGACACATAACAAATCAAACTATAACAGTTTGTATGAGGAAACTAACAGTAAATATCGTTCACATTCCATAAGAATGACATTATACTCATCTAATCGGATAAAGTGAATGAAAAGCTGAAAGTTAAAATAAGTTTATATTTGGCCATAATTTCTTTCGATTTTAAAATTTACTAAGCATGAACTTACGTGGCCCAATGAAATGTCCATAAATACCCATCGGAATTTACCTGTAATATTTAATTCACAAAGAGAGTGGGGCAGACGTTAGATATATATTTTATGCTACACATAATCAAATATTAACTGTTGGTCAATCATCATTGTATTAGTAAATCTTTTGAAATATATAGTCACGTCAGCTTAACTTGACAATGGAAAATAAGCATAATGTTTCTTTGACATTTTATTTTTTCATCTTTAGCCAAAATTTACTAGTTAAACAAATCGCTTAAAAATCTTCCAAAATCACAGGATGACAATACAATCGTGGTTGTGGAATAATGGTTTGAATTTCGGGGCAATTCTTCTTTGTATGCTAAATAGAGACAGAGAAAGATTTTATATTAGAATATCCCTTATGAATTCTTGATTTGGAAAATTCAAATTATGAATAATTCTGATTTTGCGTTTGCTCCCAGTGGGATATTGATACAAGCTTTATGGTAAAGTAACAAGGCGTCATATAGGATTATTAATGGGAAGACGATATTTTAGCAATGTTAGTGCATCACGCAAGATTTGAAGATGATTTAGTTGCTCTAACCCGGTTAATATACTAGGAGGTCAACACACGGATCCGGTGTTTTTTCTTTTAGTCCATTCGTTAGGAGATCAATAAGTGCTCTTGACTAGTACCAGTCACAGTAAGCTGTCCTTAAATCCGGACATTATAATATGTACGTTATAAAATAATTTGCGTCCTTTTTACAACGAGGACATTCTACGAGGGTTGTTCAAATAGAAATAGGACTCAAAGTCTTGCGTCTTCATATTCCATTTAATTAAGAGTAGTTTCATATGAACGACTATCTTAAAATGTTTCCCACAGTTTGAATAAAAGTATATTAGATTATTTTGCTTAACGCGTGCTCTTTGTGATCTTGAATAACCATGGTAACACGCACCCGGCGTAGCGCATCGTATAAAATTATAAACACATCCATGAAAGTATCTCTTTCGACATCCTATTCATTTGTTCAATAAACAAAAGTGTCTATAAAATCTTCTTTATTCCGTTTTAGTAATCACTTCGCATGAGATACAAGATATGAGATATGAGATTTGGAGACAGACTCTGTCCTAAAATGAAGATATTGCATGCTACTAGAATATAGCCATATAACTCATTCTCAGGGTTTGGGCATTCTCAGCGCCTCGTCGTAGCTTAGGAAGACAATAAAATATATATCGTGAGAAATTATAGCAACGAAGAAAAATACAAAATGAATAAATCTGAAAATATAATCTTTGAGTGTCGCTTATGTTCTTTTCTTGATGTGTATTTGGTCCACTTGCATTTTTGACAAATCAAATAACTATTATTTTATAATTAACAATGCGGTCTCCTACTACATAAATATCGTTTGTTGTTGTTGGTGGTGGTGGTGGGTTTTTTCTGGGTTTTTTTCTGTTTTGTATTTATTTTGCAAAGAAGATGTCGGAAAGATATAATATAGTAAGGCTATTCAAGATTTTTTCTATTATACAGGATTTATTTTCATCGAGTAATAAATAATTCATGATTCGCGATAGCCACGAGTGAAATATGATAATTTTAAATCCAGAATTTATAGAAAAAAACTTGAATTTTCTTTTTATGATATATAGAGGATATTGAATGAGTGTAAGTTCAATACTGAATTTATTGCACGAGTTGAATAAAATTATATTATGCGAGCCTCTGGCGAGCATAATATTATTTTATTCAACGAGTGCAATAAATTCAGTAATGAACTTACACGAATTTAATATTCAATTTATCACATACTCAAAATAAAGACCGTTTAAAGTGAAATAAGAGTCATTTCCGTTAACGCGCCTACAGTAGAACGCTAACATTTAGCGCGTCTTTACACTATGTTTGTATAACGCTAATGACGTCACGTCAAAATATATGCACGGCCGTGCAATACCATATTTACGGAGTCGCAAAATCGGCACGGGTGTATGATATACATTTTTCTCTCTTTTTTTGACATTGTATTCCCTTAAATTATGTGTATTGACTGAATACAGAAGAAAGTAATACGGCAAGAAACCAGTGAATATACAGAAAATATGTTTTATTGCGGTGAAAAATAAATGTTTACGGTGAAAGCGCGGAAAATGAAAATACTCTTTTTATTTTCTCTATATTTCTCAATATTCCATTTCCACTTGCCCCTCACCGCTGTGGGTTCGAATCCCGACAGGGACTTTGGATTCTTTCATGTGAGGAAGCTATCCAGCTAGCTTACGGAACGTCGGTGGTTCTATTTAGGTGCCCTTTCGTGCCTGAAATGCACTGAAAGGCACCTAAGGTCTTCGACCACCAGTAAAGCTGGAACGTCGCCATATGGCCTATACTGTGTCGGTGTGACGTAAAACCCAATCAAACAAACAACTTATTATATTTATACGTATATAATAAAAAATAATCTATTATCATATGTAAGATGTTTTTAGATCTGAGTCATCTAAATAATCCAAAAGGAATGTGTTACATGTTTTATTTTGACTGGGCGTTATAGATGACAACATGTCTAGGTCAGAGTATGTAGTAATGTTAGGGCAACATGCAACGTTTCATAGATAAAAAACAAATAAAAACTGTCTGACACTCCGATCTGTAGAACTTTATCCAAAAGGATTTTAAATGTTCACAATAATAATAAAAATGTAAATGATAAATTAAATGTAAATGAATGAATTAACAATTTGAAAGATCTCTTGCCGTAAAACAAACAAACAAATGTTAATAATTGGCATGTATGTTAAAGCAATAAAAATGTGCATAAACTATTTTTCTTCATATTCTACAATTAAAAGTCAACAAAATATTTAACCCTACTGTAAGTTTAACGTTTGAAATAGAAACAGATTTATTTGAAACTTGAAAATAATATAAATCGTTGCGTGTATTAAAGATTGATTTGAATTTTACAGCATTTACCCCCTATCACAATGGAAAAAAATACGATGTAAGAAAATCACTTATGATTTCCCTGATATGGAATATTCAAATTATGAATAATTCTAAATTTGCCTTTGTCTCCAGTGGGAAGTATGTACAAGCTCTATGGTAAAGTAACAAGGCGTCATATATGATTATTAATGGGAAGAAAATATTTCAGTAATGGTAGAGCATCACGCAATAGTTCTTTGTGTTATGAGTAGGTGAGAGACTTTCTACAAAAACAACTTTATCATAGGCATACGAACACAGTCGTAGGTTGCGCGCTCGTTTATGCATGAAAATAAGTGTTTAACTAATGTAATTATTGATTCATTTAGAAAAAAAGGAGATTGAAGCAAATTAATGCACATTTTGTTGTTGTTTTTATATCAATAACGGAAATGTAGCATATGAAACAATTTCAATATGCTGTTCGCCACAAGATGAAAACTTGCTTTGTGTTTCTTTAGGTACGTCTTAAAGCTATGGGATGAAAATTAAAAGTTGCAAGATGTCTTTTTGTTAATTTATTTTTGCCTTTGGGTACTTTTGAATGTTTCGTTCAAACTCAAAAAGTCTGGAAACAAAGTGATCCCTCGGAAGCATTAATCACAACAAAATTACATGAAAATTTTAGACTCGGTTTGATTGGGTTTGTACATGAGGGATAATGAATAGGTGCAATATCCCTCAGGCACCCTAGCACCGGCTTGAGCGGTACTCAATTCTCAACACTCAATAATGCTGACATCAATGATCCCTAAGGACTAAAAAAAATATAACAACACTGAAGTGAAGTATGGGCAATTTTTTACAGCTGCCACACAGCACTTGACACTTGCTGTTGTGAAGTATCTGGAAACAAAATGATCCCTCGGAAATATTTATCAAGTCTACATGGCCTGACGTCAGGTCCGTGCCGTCTAGAACACTTTCTTTGATCCATATATGAGATGAACGCAGCAGGCACTGAGTGATAGTCAAGCAACGAGACAAGAAACGCAAGAAAATCAAAATCACAACTTTTCAACTTTTACTTTTCACTCTTCCGCTATTTACACGGCACTTAACTTCTGAGATAATTATCAAATTTCAACACAAATTAAACCGTTGTATGGGCAATACATTTTTGCAAATTTTTATACCAAACTTGTCACTATTTTTCTCATAAATGTATACAGAATTTCCAAGTTACCAAGAGCACACTTTCTTTTACAACTGAGTATATACATGTATATAAGATAAATGCAAGTCAAAAAAGTGACTGTTGCTATGTATAAAAGTACATACAGATTATTTTTGTCACAGAATATTGGGGAGTTTTGTAAAGTAGAACTATTTTAAAATAATTCCAAGCAAATACATGTGTAATGAAATATTTTGCCATTGATTTTTGTAACATTACCTTTTATTAGGCAAATTTCAACTAATGTTCAACAATCACGGCGTCCTAAATGACAATTAATTGATTTTAAAAGCTTTCAAGGATAAGATAATATTTTGAGCATAGCAACTGAATCAAGTACAAATGTTGTCTCAAATGCAGGGCGTTCAAAAAGTACAACAAATGTTTTAAGATTGGCTAATGAAATTGCAGAACACTTAGCAAGTTACATGAAATAATAGTGGAAAATAAGACAGGTGGTCGTCATATCTGCACATTTGGAGAAAGAAAGAAAGAAAAAAAGAAAGATTTAGTATTTTGAATGGCAATTTTGTTTACAATTTGGTACTTTAATGACAAACAATATAACTTTCAACGCATGTTAATGTGATAAGCATCTAACATGCTTTAAAACCGTTATTTAAACCTTATAAAACTCAAAGAAGGAAAATACATTCGTTCCTAAGGCATAATCTGCCTTTAAAAGTGAATTTATTGATATAAAAAAACGTAGAAGATGATCAATGGTTTCTTTATAAAATAGCCTTGACAGCTTTGATTCCAGAATGTCTTTGCAATGATGAATTTGAAAAATACATTATCTATGTAATAATGATATCTTCGTTTTGATGTCTTGTTATATTCGGAACCCTGTTTGATTTAGTGCAAAATGAATTAAATAGAATGAATACATTCCAGGATATGATAAAGTTTGAATCCTAAAGGTATAAATAATAATGACTTCTATTTAGAATAGAATTCTGAATGATTTATAGAAGTTTTAAAGCATTACTCAAAGAGTGCTTTGGAATTCTGACTTATTAACTCCGAAACATTACCTTCCTTTCGAAATATCTGATGTTTTATCATTGAAAAGCTCTAGGTTTTATATTTTGCTTTTCAAGAATAAATTTGTTTTAAGTTCTGCCAATCTTTTTTATCAAAATGTGTTGGGTTTGTGTCTAACATATTGGTCAATGTTAATAATGTAATAAACAAAACTCGTACATTCTGCACATGTACTCATATATTCTACACGTGGAATCGTGCATTGTACAAGTGTAGTTTGTTTATGCATGTCTTCTTTCCAACAAAATGCTGGCTATTTTTTTATTAAATTTGGGAAAGCTGTAAGAAATATGCTGTATTAAATTTGTTTATTAATTCAGGTACAAATGGAATATTCTATAAATGTGTTGGCAAAATGAACATACTTTATAATACAATGTATCTTAAAATGTAGTGTTAGAATAGCAAACGAGTGCCTTCACGTGAACAAATGTAATGTGACTTTCATAATGGTTGACAAAAATCAGTTCATTAAACATAATCCATATAGCTCATTATCAACAGATACATTCATTTATATGCACGTGTTTAAGTCATTTTACACCATATTTGATTTATACATAATTAATTTTACAGGATATCGATCATCGCTGTTTCTTCCTTTCTTCTGTTGTTGTTGTTGTTGTTGGTGTTGATAATGGTGAGTATGATGATGTTACTGTTGTTTTATTTAATGTTGTTATTGTTATAAACATAATAGCTATTCAATCCTCACTTTGAGTAGATACTAAAAAAAGAATTATAAATGTACAATTTTATGAAGAGATATTTTAATTCTGAAACAGATGCACTGAAATCTATTAAAGCTTTTGAGGGAAGCAGACTGTTAAATAACGAATCCCTTTAATTCATTTGTCGGTCAAATACTATTTAGTAAAACAATAATCATTGTGTGCAGTCAATATTTCATTATTGGTGAATTTAGATATACATATAGATATTACATTTCCGTAAAGTAATGCACTTAATTTTTCTACAAAATTAAATTGATATTGTTTAGAAGAACAGTTGTGTAATGTTAAATTGCCTTACAAAAAAAACGAAAAAGAAAATTAAAAATAAAAAGGAAACGAAAAAAAACACGAAAGATAAAGAATAGTATTCAAAGATCCAACTGAAGTCAAAATGAAACACTATAAATTGAGTCATTTATTGATACTTATCATTTGCAGATAGTTATATCGCCTCTGGGATTCCATCTTAATTTAAAGAATACTCCATAAATCGTCTGCTTCACGTATAAACTAGACATAAACAGAGGTCAAGAACAGATGAAAGCCAGAAAACTCCAACTAATTGAAGCCATAACACTTGAGGACGCAAGGCCATCAAATGGTCCAATCACCATTAAAACCATCTACGTATTGCCAATAACTGTCCATGTTATAATCGCCAAACATATATTGCCCATTTAAATACAGTATGTTGTAAACCGTACAAGACCATTCAAAAGTATACAAATAGAAAGAATATTTGATATGCGAATGTGCTAAAAAATTTCAGCTGTCTAAGTTCTCTGCTTTGTTTCTTATGATTTGCATGCTATTTTTGATTGATTGATTGATTGATTTGATTCGTTTGATTGATTGATTGATTTGTTGATTGATTCGTTTGTTTGATTGATTGATTGATTGATTGATTTATTGATTGATTTACAAGAAGCTTAAGATAGTTTTAAATTGAATCTATGAATTTTCTAAAACAATTAGAATGCATTTAAAAATTTTTCCCAATCACATTTTTTTGTGTCCTGGGGGGGATAAAAAGTGATTCAGAGATTTTGACATTTTTTAAAAAAAAGTAAACCGACTTGGGGTTTTATTTTTTGGGGTGGCCACTAAAATACTAAAAAAGTCTTTCGATGAGAATTAAAATCGGGGGCCCGTGAATAAGTGCTCAAACACCTGCCACGCTGACGAACCAGGCAAAGTTTCCGGAGTTGGGGCGTCTTTCTGTATCTGCATCTCGCACTATTTCGAAAATCTAAAATGACTTGATACTCGTCTTGTAGTCTTGCCCATATTGGTAACCGATGACGAGTTTAGATAAACTCAAATATAAACAACAAGATGTAGTTCATGTCTTATTCAACACCAAGACTCGCTAATTTTATTTTTTTTTTAATAATTATAAAGAATACCAGTATAATTTACTCCAGTTGTACGATCACTATATGAATTATTATGTAAATGACAGTAACAAATGATAAATCCTTATCCGGAGTTTGACGGAAAGGACCGAAAAGATGCGATTGGTCTTGTGGCTTCTCTTCAGAATTAAATGTAATACATATGATTTCCTAGGTATAATTTGAGAATTTTTAAGTTACATTGTATTTGTTTTATTACTGGTTTTTGTTTTAACTACTCGTTTGCCATATATATCAATTAAAATAGCTCAAATAAATGTTTCCTTAACCCATAACCTGTTAGCGGCGATTGGACCCCGCGCAGACCCACATCAGCCAGCTCATTATTGCCGTTTGATCATGGTCTGCACTGTTCGCTTTTCAATCTGTACATATTTTGAAAACTTCTCTAAAAATGATATGATTAAACGACGGACAAGTCCATTTATGATATTGAGCAGGCTAAGGGTTAATCGTTGTAAAATCAATATACTGTTTCGCGGAAGGAAATTTTCAGTTGCCCCATTTCTGGTAAGGACATTTCTAAGAATAGTATTGCCTCACTTGTGGTAGGGACATTTCTAAGAAAAGTATTGCCCCACTACTGGTAAGAACATTTCTAAGAATAGTATTGCCTCACTTGTGGTAGGGACATTTCTAAGGAAAGTATTGCCCCACTTCTGGTAAAAGCATTGCCCCACTTCTGGTGACGACATTTCTAAGAAAAGTATTGTCCCACTTATGTTAAGACATTTCTTGGAATAAAGCGTTGCGTGTGCAAGGAAGATTTTAGTCACGCTCTTGATGTTGATCACTTATAAGTTTGTTAATAATTAAATTGTTTCATGTGTACTGTAAGTCTAGTTTATCGCCCATTCTCAATAAAATAAAGCATTTGAGGTTGAAAAATATTAAAAATTTGATGTTGTCATTGTGTCATTTTTTATCGCTGAAGTAAAAGTTTAGGGTATTTTGCCAGAAATATTTTGAACAAGAAACTATGATATAACAGGATGGCATTTATTTCGGTAATGACACTGTATTTCTTCGGTAACGTAGATTTCAGATCTAATAATGTAATATATTGGCTGCATATTAATAACAAATGTCTGTAAAATATATCAAAATCTGTAAATTCTCTATCTAGAGGGACTTTCTAACCCAGGAAAATTCAAAGAAGTTGGGTACCTTGCTAATGTTCAGTCAATTTTTTCAAAGTTAAATATTCGTAGAAAGCAAAAATAGTCAATTTTGAAAATGATTATTTTATGTCTTCATTCAAAGGATATATATCATAATATAATATATGAGAGGTCTAATGCATACACAAATTTTGTATTAGCAATTTTTTTTCTCAAAAATATTCAACTTTCCACTTTCTTAATATTTGGAAAATTTAGTACTAAACAGTTCGATATTTATCCCCATATAGGATGTCACGTATGTTTCATTTTATTCAAATGCAAGTAAAGGTTGAGAAAAACAATTTTATTTTTTGTAAAATAAGTTATATTTATGGATATTATTTTAACATTATTATATATAGAATGAAATACGGCCAGTAAGCTCTTTGCAGAAACGAATTAGTTGTTGCTGAGAACATCAATATCTTGTTATATATTTTTAACATTTCTGCTGGTACATCAACATATTATTAACATATCTTTCCTTTGTAAAAAACAATTTTGTGTCTTCTTAACATCTAATACAAGGTAACCGTTACTAACAGGCATGCTAATCCCAACTTTATCTTTAATTTTCAAAAATTGTTGAATTGTAAGTTGGAGTAACGTATGTTTCACACTCGCTTATTTATGAACTTTATCACGGAATTTAAACTTACATGTAAAATCGACTTTTTTATTTAGGAATCAAATGCACATCATTCTATTGTCATAAAAATGCGATTTTATGTTTTTATATATGCATGTGTAAACAATATAAAGTCTGTTTGATAAAAGTAACGTTTGTTTCACTGTGGTTACTTAAACAAGTAAAAACACGACCAAAGTTAACAAAATTTACTTACTAATGTCAAATAGAACTTAATGTTGATGTTATACGTGCTTTCTGACTTCAATTTCCCTTTTGATAAACTTACTTTAAAAAGTTGATAACGTATGTTTCTGTAACGTATGTTTCATTTTTACATTGAAAGTGGGTTAAAAATGACGCAAGACCGTTTAAGCCGCCATAATTTGTGGTTAATATATCAGAGTTACACACATGTTAATTTTCTTTCTTGTTTGGATTCTTCTTTGAATGGATTGGCTCTTAAATAATGGTAACGTATGTTTCTTTTAAAGTGCTGTTGAAAAGATTTGAATAAAAAATGAAAATTTCCGAAAATAGAATGATATTTGAGAGGCTGCAAGCTTATTTTAACTTATAATTATATATATGCTGTATTATTAAGCATGCATCGATTCAATTATGTAATTTGGGTTTCACTTCTTATTGTTTTAGGTTTGTCACTATTTATTTATATGCATTTGGCGACATTTGATCATCAATTATACCAATGAGATTTTAACAGTAAAATATAATTTTTACCAATAATCAAAGTGCATATACACACAGCAATGACTAATTGCACATGTTTCGTTTATTCTGGAACTTATTTTTCTGAAACACAATTTCAAAGTTGAAAATTCTAGGTGGCGACAGTAACGTATGTTACATTTTAGGGCATTAATGGTACTTGTAAAAGAAAAATAACAGATAGAAATGTAAAAATGAGAGTGTCCCTATTAGACAAAGTGGCAGCCACCTTTCTAACGACATTTTGACTTCAAGAAAAACCTTCGTATAAGAGCTACCCAGTGGAACATCAAATGCTGTGTTTTATTGAGAATGAGCGTTTATACGGGAAATTAATACTAGTAATAGACTTGTTTGTAATTAAATGTACCCTAACCGCAACCCTTCTTTGCCGTTAATGATTCATCTATAATGTGAACAATTTTATTCCAAGTGAAATAATAATTCAAGTGGGATGGGGGCAATGTGTGGGGCAATCTCAGCAAAAACAGATTCATTTTTATACTATCTGCAGTGAAATCATTTGTACATTATGGTTAGTTATTACCGAGAGAAGTTGTTGTTTACCTGTTGGTTTTTTTCTATCAATTACGGCAGAATGGAAACCAAAATCGTGTAACAATTACATGACTGAAAAAAGACATGTAAAACAAATTATAAATTCTTTTATTTTATAAGATGGTTTTTCCCGTTTTTAATCAGTTGATTTTCTATCCAACACTTACCCCGTCATCCCAGATAAATGTAATCATTTCCAACAAATCATTTTAATAAGTGAAATAACACGAATGTCTTTTTACATTCTAGCTATATCTCTATCAAAACTTTACAAATTTTAACTAGCAAATAAAAAAACAACGTTTTGTAAAGAAAGTGTCATGATGATGATTTGAGTTTTTTATTTTAGCTCGGCGCCGGGAATTCCATATGACCGTCCATGCTGGTCCACTGTAGAAGTCTCATCGGTGACGTCTTTTTCATGCCGACCTTCCTTAACCTGTTCTTCGTTCGTTGGAGGAAAGACGAAACTGACAAGGCACCATGTACCGTGACGACAGCAAACATGCAGCAAACATTAAACGGCTCTTGTTAGCGCCACCCTCCCGTGTTAGACACGGCAGGTCAACCAATCGTCTCTGGTACTTGAGACGACTTGACCTTGACTTGTCGTGTGCCTTCTCCGCGACGTGTACGCCTCGGGATGGCTTTGGAGAAGGAAAGTGTCATGTACACGTAATACCTTATTTATACTGATGGTCCTTTCTGTAACTTAAATGATCAAGACATTTTGGACATACACAACTGCTCACCAGTTTAATATTTACGTAGTCGTACAGACTGCATAAATCATAAAGAATAAAGAAAGATTCGTCACTGTCAAATTTTACGAAAGATCACATTGATCTTTATCAAAAGCAATGAAGAACATATCCGAATTTAATCATGGTTATTTCTAAAGAATTCTACGATTGTGCACTATTTGAATAGCGTTTTGATATTAGACGTGTGATATGCTTTAGGAGAAAACACTATATCTATCCCTTTCTTTTGTGGTATTTTGATAGTCCTTGATAAAAAAGCAAAGAAGCGATTTCTTTACCGCGCACATGCCGGATAGAGACTGAACGGTAGGCTAGAGGCCCATTATGCCTCAGAAAACGCTACTTTTTTTTCTTTAAAAAAAAAATGTGTTTAGTATTTGTTATAAATTAAAAAAATGAAAGCCCATTTACTATATAAAAGAACTTTATTTTGCCACTTTTGCTCAGTTAGCAATTGGTATATTTATATTGAATGGAAGTCAAAATACTACTTTTTTACCCTTTGCTACCTTTACAACACACAAATACACGTTCCGTGCTACTTCCATCGGTTGTTAATCATGTAACAAGTTCTAATTCCATTATTAAACATTATTATACACAAGTTTTACATTTTTGTTAATAGAAATAATATGTATTTCTGAGATTTTCCAGTTAGCGTTACGGATGTCACGAAAATATTACAGGTTTATCACAATATTTTCCTACCAGAAAAGAAAAATCTCTTCAAATTGTTAATTTTCTCTTTAAAAAGAAGACTGAAGTCACTGTATATCGTAAGTAAAATGAAAAAGTGTACCAAATGTTATTTGAACTGAGTCGGAAAAACATAGAACGATAGCCTAAAAATCAGCGCCGCAACTTCAAAATCAAGGCATTTTGAGTAAAATAAAATAAAAACGTTTCCTGTCTTCACTAAATAACAAACTCTTCGCACCAGTTAGTACTGATCACGGGAGGTAACTGCTGCGGGTAGTATTTGCTATGGTAGTTGTGATTATTTCCCTTTTTCCATCTTCTCCGTAGCATTCGTTCCTTGTTTTTTTATTTATTTAATTCATAAACAATTACAGAAATATCACAGATAACTTTAATCATCATCATTGATATCAACGTTAGTATAAAAACTGAAACTGTCATTGATCACACATACGATGTCCCAGATCACATGAAATCTAGGTTTAATACAATACGGATTTATAATGTAATTTAGATCCGTGACAATACTAATAAAAAAATAATGTCGGGGTTTATAGATAAAAACTGGGATATACGATAACTTATCGTATGTCCCAGATAAAAACGAACAAATGGGTTAATCTTGACTTTCTTTTCAATACCATGTTCTTTAAACTTTAAGAGGCTATAGACATGGAGCTTTTTATATTACATAACAATAAAAGGCTATTCTCAAAGTGAAATAACTCACCTAGTTTTCAGTTTTTCAGTTTCAAATGGGGTTTGTAGCTTATAACTAGACTAAATCTAGATTCTACCTTTTATCAGGAAAATATATAAAATTTCATTTAGAAAATAATTTATAAATTCCTCCCGCGCGTTTATATTTACGCATGCGCATTCTGGCGAGACTATCAAATAAACAAGTAGGGTTAGTATAATATTGAACGCCTCTTGAAAATGTCTGCAATTCTAAAATTAGGACGTGTCAGGTCAATATCGGGACTTTTTCGGACCCAGAAAGCATGCATGTCGGTGGCACTTCCGCAACCAAACCCAGAACCGGACATTAAATATACAAAGGTAATGTTTTTGTTTTGCTAATTAGCTATATGTAAGACCAGATCATCAGATCATTTTAGGCATACGTGTATAATTATCTGAGTTATCTAAATGTTCAAGCTTAGCTGCAGTATTTTCTGTTTATTTTTTTAACACAAAATAGAAGGTCACCTATTAGCTGAATTGATATTGCATAGCTGTATGCATAGCTGTATGCATAGGTTATTGATTTATAGATTTATCAATAGGTAAATTATTGATTTTAACGATGGAAGAACGCATATATACATGTATGTATGATAAATTGCGTAAATTACATGCAAGGTTATTGAAAACATAGTGTGTTGGGCACTAGACGCTAGATATTTGTTTTTAATTATTTGTGAATTATATTTTGTATGTGGTTGCTTTAAGTTAATAATAATTTTAACAGGTAAATTACACCAACTGGTATATTTGTTTCTCCAAACATTAATCTGTTAATTTATTGTTTTCAAATCTTATTTTGTTATAAAATAATTATTTATTACTTTACTTGGTTTAGAATAGCAAAATTGACCAGATTTATATTTCATTTTATTTACTTAAATAACAGTCTAGAAATGTTGATATTTGAATTTGAAACAGCGAGTTTACAACACTTATTTCGTTAGAGTTCTGCATGAAATATTTCTCTCATTTAGGTATTAAAGGATTTACTTGAAACTTTATACATATCTTCAGTAGTACATAGCTCATTTTACAAGGCCCACAACTCCAGCATGATTTTTTTCTGAGTTACATGTCTTTTTAACTGAAGCAGTTCCTGGGTGGTTGTGGGTTTTTATGCAAGTTCTTTGACAATAACTCAACATGTACTGAGAATAGCCTAACATGAAATTTATATGTTTTTCAATGTAGCAGTTTTTTGTTGTTGATTTTTATGATAATAAAATTTTATTTTTTAGAAAGTATACATTTTCATAGCAATTTATGTCTGTTTTGGCTATCATGATACGCTTGATTGAAGTAGGGAAATAGCAGTAATGGCCTTTTCTTATAAATGGTAAAATATTCTATGGCAGTCAGCCCAGCTTTAAATTTTGAAATATCCAATGTTACTTGAAAGAATATTGATTTTTCACTAAAATAAATGAATGATTTTGCAGCAAAATTATAAAAATTGTTTCCCTCTGACCTGGCTCTGTATTGTTAGAAAGTCTGCAATTAAAGTATTGATGAATGATCAGTCTGCATATTTTCAACCAGTTTCAGTTGACAAGATGTCCATTATTTTTAACAGCTTGATAGCAAATATTATCATTATTCACATTCTAAAAGTATAAACTTTATCAGTTTTTAATACTGTTGAAATGAAATTGTGTTTTTGATTTTTTACAGGTGTTTATCAATAATGAGTGGCGGGACTCTGTTAGTGGCAAAACATTTCCGACTGTTAACCCAAGTACCGGAGAGGTCATCTGCCAGGTAGCAGAAGGTGACAAGGTAAGAAACAATCTATAGTAAGATAAGATCTCTGGTTCTTAATGTGCATTGAGATTAAGAATTTATGTAAGGCGCCCTACCTTAGCCACAGATATATATATACATATATATATTTAGCTCCATGCCTAAGTGAATTGTTAAACTCACAGAGTTCAAATCACTTGCCCCACCGGGCTGTTTTAAGTACTTAGGAATTTTTTTTATTGGATCACAACTTCATTCATAGTGGTAAAATTACATCATCCTAAAGTGCCATTGTACAGCTCGCGACTCATCTGGCACCCCCCATGCCAGATGAAATTCCCGGCATGGGTAAATCTAACAGAAACACCAGTCTTGATATGCAAGAAATTATTATCTAGAAGTGTTCAACCTTCACATTTTAAGAGATAAAAAAATTTGGTTGTTCACACATTTTTAGTGCATGAAAACTGTATAATAATTGTAATAAAGTTTTAAGGTGGCCTATTTTTTTTCAAATATATAAAAACCAATTACAATATTTAACACAATGGGTTATTTTTGGATATAAGTCTAAAGCAAATGAATAACAAAATAATAATTATTAATAATTATCGAAGCGTGTTGTTCAATGATTTTATTGTTTTTTTGTTTTGGTTATTATTACTTTCTGACTTAAAGTACAGGGTTGTCATAAAAAGGTGGCTGGAGGCCAAAAATACTGTCTCAAATGCATTTTGGGGCCGCTTCAAAACTTACAAAACCAAAATACTCTTTGTTTTATATGATATAAATCTTATAATCATTGTCTCAAATTCAAAATAAGCCTTCTTAAAACAATCATAATGACAACCCTGATTTTAAGTATATAAAACATTATAATATCTACATGATCTTGATCTACTGCAAATATTATTGTTTGAATAAGAAAAATAGAATGCTTCCAATATGCCTGTATGAAAGAAACTATATTAAGCAATATAATAGCAAAATCTACTGCAAATATTATTGTTTGAATAAGAAAAATAAAGAACGCTTCCAATATGCCTGCATGAAACTATATTAAGCAACATAATAGCAAAATCTACTGCAAATATTATTGTTTGAATAAGAAAAATAGAACGCTTCCAATATGCCTGTATGAAAGAAACTATATTAAGCAATATAATAGCAAAATCTACTGCAAATATTATTGTTTGAATAAGAAAAAAAGAACGCTTCCAAAATGCCTTTATGAAAGAAACATGTTTGAATACATTTATGCCTTTAATGCAAAAGGCGCACATATGAACACATTTCTGAATGGTGAAGCACTTTTTAAAATTGCACCATTACATGTTTCCTTTGTTGTATTTGTGTGAAACTTAACTTCAGTAAGTGTTTGCATCAAACCAAAACTCCTTTAATTTTTTGCACAAAATAAAGTATTTTAAAATACACATAAACCATCAATTTATCTCTTCATGTAATTATACCCCCACCACAAAATGTGGGGGGGGGGGGGCTATAATGGATTCGCTTTGTCGCGTCGGTCGGTCCGTCCGTCTCCATTTTCGTGTCCGCTCTATAACTCCTATACCACTTGAAGGATTTTCTTCAAACTTTGCTCAAATGTTCACCTCAGCAAGGGGATGTGCAGAACTCATGTTGCCCATGTGTCAGCTCAAGGTCAAGGTCACAATTGAAGGTCAAATATCAAACACAATCATATATTAGACAGTATGTCATGTCCGCTCTGTAAGTCCTACAATAATTGAAAGATTTTCTTCAAACTTGGCTCAAATGTTCACCTCAGCAAGGGGATGTGCAGAACTCATGTTGCCCATGTGTCATCTTGAGGTCAAGGTCACAATTGAAGGTCAAATATCAAACAATTAAATATAACACAATATGTCGTGTCCGCTCTGTAAGTCCTACATTAATTGAAAGATTTTCTTCAAACTTGGCTCAAATGTTCACTTTATCAAGGGGATGTGCAGAACCCATGTTGCCCATGTGTCAGTTCAAGGTCAAGGTCACAATTGAAGGTCAAATATCAAACTATCAAATATTACACAGTA
This sequence comes from Ruditapes philippinarum, assembly GCF_026571515.1. Lineage (NCBI taxonomy): Eukaryota > Metazoa > Mollusca > Bivalvia > Venerida > Veneridae > Ruditapes > Ruditapes philippinarum. Next base: position 24,910 of record NW_026855910.1, on the reverse strand, counting down.
TGTCATGTCCGCTCTGTAAGTCCTACACTTATTGAAAGATTTTCTTCAATCTTGGCTCAAATGTTCACCTCAACAAGGGGATGTGCAGAACCCATGTCACCGTTTTGCCTGCTTAAGGTCAAGGTCACACTTGAAGGTCAAAAATTGACTTAGAAAATGTTCTTAAATTTTAACATATATCTGAATATTTCTGAATCTAGGAAAGGTATTTACATGAAACTTAAAATATATATGAAGTGTCACAATTAAGGTATGCTTGTCAAGTTTCATAACTCTGTATTGCATTTAAACAAAGTTATGTCCCTTTTTAATCTTCAAATTTACATACAATCACATATTAGACAATATGTCGTGTCCAATCTATAAATCCTATACTAATGGAAGAATTTTCTTCAAACTACTCAAATGTTCACCTAAACAAGGTTATGTGCAGAATCCATGTCACCTTTGTGCAGTCTAAAGGTCAAGGTCAAAAATTGACTTAGAAAATGTTGTTAGATTTTAACATGTTCTTGAATATTTCTGAAAGTAGCACAGGTATTTGCTTGAAACTTAAAAGATATATGAGGTGTCACAATTACAATATGCAGGTCAAGTTTCATAACTCAGTATTGCATTTTGACAAAGTTATGCCCCTTTTTAAGTCTTTAAATTTACATACAATCAATACTAGAATATATGTTGTGTCCGCTCTATAAATTTTATACTAATGGAAGGATTTTCTTCAAACTTTACTCAAATGTTCGGCCCAACTGGACGATGTGCAGAACCCATCTTACCCTTGTGCCAGCTTAAGGTCAAGGCCACACTTGAAGGTCAAAAATTGACTTATAAAAAGTTTAGTATATTGGGAAAATGAAAGGTTATTTGTAACTGTTTCGAACATGATTTGATAAAAGATATTTATACTATTACCTGTACAATTAGTCTTTTTTTCACCAGAGATAATTTCTTTTTATGTATTTGTGCCACTTAAGTTATTTCCTTAACCACCTTTCCAAGTCGTCTTCTGTCAAGGACATTGGTGGGGGTATGAATCGCATTCAGCGATAGTTCTAGTTTGAATATGTCAATTGTGTCATCTGGCATGGAGGTTGAGGGGATGGGGAGACCTAGTGGTATTCTGGGGTTATGGTAGTTTTCAGGTATTTCAGCTAGACCTTAAAAAAAGTAATATAATTTATGCTTACAGTGTTTGAGTTCTAATTTCTAATTTCTTTTTTTTTTTCAAATGTAATAAAACTAAAGACTTTCATTGCAAGTCTATTACGTTATTGTAACATATGACTTTATTTGCCCTATAGGCTGACGTAGACATAGCCGTAAAAGCCGCCCAGGATGCCTTTAAATTGGGATCGCCATGGCGACGTATGGATGCTGGTGAAAGGGGCTACATTCTCAACAAAGTTGCTGACCTCATTGAACGAGACAGAAAATACCTTGCTGTAAGTTCCTCTTTTAGATAATAATGTTTCTAATCTTCCATTTCATTGAAGAATTATAATGATAATCAAGAGATGAACCGTTTTGACCAAAGTAAAGCCTTGCCATTACCATATTTGCTTGTGCAGTGAAGAGGATAATCCGGCCCACCTCTCATTAAATTTGATACTTTTTGCAATATCAAATGGGTTTTTTATAACAATAGCATTGATATTTGAAAGGTCATTTATCAGTGAAAGTACTTAAACAGTCCTGTTTTATACAACAATATGTTTACAATGTATTAATAGTTTGCTTAACGTACCTTATAATAGGTTGAATTAATTTACATTTATTAGATAAGTTTCGTGTTACATTATTTGTGAAATGATAAAAATCCTCATATAGATTGAATGAAATAAAAAGAAAGTAATATGACTATGAGCCGCGTCACGACAAAAGCAACATAGTGCATTTGCGACCAGCATGGATCCAGACCAGCCTCAGCGCAGTCTGATCAGGATCCATGCTGTTCGCTTACCAACTCTATTACAAGTAGAGAAACTGATAGCGAACAGCATGGATCCTGATCAGACTGCACGGATGCGCAGGCTGGTCTGGATTCATGCAGGTCGCAAACGCATTATGTTGGTTTTTTCAAGGCGCGGCTCATATGTATAACATTATATAGTACAACCTTAGTATTATGCATCATATGGAAATTAGATTTATAAGGAAAATTTATACATTCATTTGCATACCTTTAATGTGACCTTAAAAATATGTTTTATGGTCTTTTGGTTGTACTTAACGGTAAATATTAGAAAACCTTTTACGCTTAATTTAAACAGCTGAGTGCAACCTCCTCTGGTTGGTTATTGAAACATGTTTGTTTGATGTCTTATAAAGATATTTATAGATAAACGATAACACTATTCAAGCTATCTAGATTTATCTGGTCCAGGACGACCTATTTATTCAACTTCTATTTAAAGATACAAGGTAAATAATTACATGAAACTTGATCTTTGAAATTTGTTTATGGCTCATTTATAATTGTAAACAGATAATAAGGCTGCTGGTTGTTTACAAATGATACAAAGTAGATGGCTGTCAGCTCCACATATATGTTATCTAAATGATCCCTGAAAGAAAAATTGTCAAATCATTATTACCATGCAGTTGTTCTTAAATTTCATGAGAAAATCTTCAACATCTCTTATTGTGTTCTTTCAACAAATAAAATAACTTGTTGATTTATAGTAGATAGACACACAAAGGGTTGAATTGAAAAGAATAAACATAAAGAGTTTTAACTTGACTCTGTGTTCAGGAAGTTTAAGTGTTATATATGAAATGTTACTAAATATAATTATTCTTCCTTTAGTCAGTGGTTTTTAGCTCGACTATACGAAGTATATGGAGAGCTGTCCTACTCGCCCCGGCGTCCGTGTCCAGATTTTAGATTAAAGTTTTGGTGCAGTAAAATATTTTTCACTATTACTTTGTCATTTCTTAAGGTATCAACTTCAAACTTCAAATATATGTTCCTTATCATCAACCACATCTTATGTGACAAGGTTCATAACTCTAGCACCAATATTTTCAGATTTATCTCCCCTTGAACTTAGAATTTTCCTTAAAAAATACTATTTTTTACTGATACTTCTTTATTTCTTAAGGGATCAACCTCATACTTCAATTATATGTACATTATCATTATCCCCATCTTATGTGACAAGGTTCATAACTCTAGCACCAATATTTTCAGATTTATCTCCCCTATAACTTAGAATTTTCCTCAAAAAATACTATTTCTTACTGTTTCTTCTTTATTTCTTAAGGGATCAACCTAATACTTCAAATATATTTACGTTATCATCATCCCCATCTTATGTGACAAGGTCCATAATTCTAGCACCAATATTTTCAGATTTATCTCCCCTTGAACTTAGAATTTTCCTCAAAAAATACTATTTCTTACTGTTTCTTCTTTATTTCTTAAGGGATCAACCTCATACTTCAAATATATTTACGTTATCATCATCCCCATCTTATGTGACAAGGTTCATAACTCTAGCACCAATATTTTCAGATTTATCTCCCCTTGAACTTAGAATTTTCCATAAGAAATATTATTTTTGACTGTAACTTATTTATTTCTAAAGGGATCAACTTCATACTTCAAATGTATTTCCGTTATCATATTCCACATCTTATGTGACAAGGTTCATAACTCTAGCACCAATATTGCAAGAGTTATCTCCCCATAAACTTAGATTTATTTACTAGAAAAATGTTATTTTTTATTTTAACTTTTTTATTTTTAAAGGTATCTACCTCAAACTTCAAATACTTATTCCTTATCATCAATTACATTTTATGTGACAATGTTCATAACTCTTGAAGCAATATTTACAGATTAATCTCTCTTTGAACTTAGGTTTTCTTTAAGAAATATAATAACTTCTTTATTTTTTAAGGTATCTACTTCAAACTTCAAATATATATTTCTTATCATTACACAAATGTTGTGTGGTAAGGTTCATAGCTCTAGCATGACTATTTCTAGAATTATTCCCCTTGATCTTGGAATTTATGTTAACAAATGTTATTTTTTTACTATAACTTAATACATAATTATACATAATTGATTTTTCTTTCATAGTTTTGTCCTCCTTACTGCGTCCAGTATTTTATTAGTCGAGCTTCGCTGTCTCCTGTGACAGCTCTTGTTTAATACTGGTTTTAGGCTGTCCTAGTCTGTGTGCACTTCTTCAACCATTCTAATAAAATGCGAGTCAAGTAATTGTCATTATGTTATCTTGTGCATATCTTATCATAAGGAATTTGACCTTGATTCATATAAGACCTTGATCTTCAAGGTAACGCATATTGTTCCTATATTTTTTTTTTGTCTGAAATTAAAACTGGCTATAATTGTCTGAAATTGTATTAATAACAGATACTTGGACATAAAAACATGTTTGACAATTCCTTCAACTAGGTCAATCTTGTTATAACCTTGACCTTTATATGACCTTGACAAAATAATTATTATCAAGTTGAGCAATTCAAGTTTGGCCTTGACCTTTAAATTATTTTGAACTGCAAATTATTGAATTTTCATGAAATATTTTCCAAATTTTGAAAGTGAATAAATGGATTTTATTAATTTTTGGACAAAACAAAACTCTATTTATTTTTGGACAAAACAAACTCATAACTTAAACATAACAGAATTGATGTTTTTTCTTATATAAGGAAGGATGATGTTATTCATTTATGAGGCATATAAGTGTGCCTTTAAAAATTGTTAACAAAATTCACTTTTGCATTCTTTGCCTTAATTGGCCTGTCCACAAATTAGCAAAAAAAGAAAACGATAAAAGTTAAGATGGATTTTCAAACAAAGGGTTATCTGTAACATGTTGATAAATGCAAACAATTGAGGTGGAAAGTTCAAGGTTTACATTTGTCCTATTGTAATACACATATACACAGCTTGCAATCTTCTTGATAGCCTACAATCGTTTGTACATGTAGGTTATTCAGAACAGTTAATACAGATATTTATAGTTTTGATCTCCATTAAGAGAAAATTAAAATTGCTATATTCTTAGTTTACCAAATTATCCTCAGATTGATCTGAGGTTATCAAGTTCATTTGATTTCCACAGAAAAATATCTGAATTCTTTTTTTTTTCCTGCTTGAATTTTTGTTTTCTTGCTACAGAGTCTGTCTGTCTGCATGTCACAAAACTTGTGTGGACTACTGCTCAAAAATTTAACTGGTGCAATTTCAGCTTCACTGAAGCTTGTTTGAAGTACTCTTGCAGTTTTATCCAAACTTTACAGGAATTATCAGTACTATTCCTAGTCTAGTTGTGCATACTGTGGTCATTTTCCATTTCTGTAAATTTTGTCAGATCAGGTGATTAGCCTTTAATTTGTTTTGTTTTTTAAAAGCTTTGTCCAGACTACTTCTCTTATCAATACTACTTATTCAGTTTGAGTGAAACAGGATTGATTGAAACATCAAGAACTTGCTAATAATAAATGGGTTTTCGAGTTGAATGATTTTTGGCTGAGTTATAGCCCTTGAATAAAAAAGATTTTTGCTTGTTAACATTTTTTGTGTCAACTGTAACACAGTAGCTCCAACATGCTACAAAGAAGCAGCAATACACATAAGGAACAAACTGGTCTATCACCTCTAAAAACAACTGCTTAATTTGCTATCGTCAAGAGACACATGTAAATCACTGATCACTCTAATGTTTCAATAAGTAATACATTTACAGTTATAATTCATTTATATAAAGTTTGCAAGTTTAAAATACAGAAAAAGGATGTTCAAAGTTAAATGTATAATCACATTAATTCTGATAATTTACCTTCATAGGCAGAGAGATGCATGTTGATAAATGGAAAAGTATTCATTTTGAAACGCCTGAGAAAATTTCAAAGGACATACAGCGCATGTTTTATTCAAGCCTTAAGTAAAATTCATATAAATACATTGACTTGATAGATAGTAATAATAAAAAACATGCAAAATGCAAGCTGCAATTTATAAACGATTTTATGCATCAAAGAATCTGATGTAATTAAGTTTTCATTTTCAATCATGATTTTATATTTACGTTATGAAATAAGTGACATTTGCGATGCACCAAGTAGTAAATCAATGTACTTTTAAATGTAAATTAATCAACTTTGAAAATAAATGCATGTAATTTAGAAATAATATCGGTCTTAGCGGTGTTTATTGGCAGTTTAACACCGTTTTTTCTTCTTTGTCTATAGTGACAAAATCACGAGGAGTTTTAGAATACTGTATATATAATGCACATTCTTAAATTTATTTTTTTTTGTCAATCTGACAAAAGATAATGTAGATTCAAAATTTCGCATAATCTGTAACGCCTGAGGATGTAAAAATGATTGAATAGTATATATTTTAACCATTAAGGAATTTTGAGTTTTCTGTCTAGAAATGTTATTGCCCTTGATTAAGTCAAGAAGTTTTTGGACTTAGAATATCTGTCATGTTGCAGTTCGGATCAGAATATCATTCCCAAGGGGACACGCCATACAATGTGGCCAGCAAAACAAAAGTTAAAAGGTGTATTTCTTATTAAGAAATCTGTTTATTTTCTTTTAGGAATTGGAAACATTGGACAATGGTAAACCGTACAATGTGTCCTACAACACCGACCTTACTCTTGTTTTACGTTGCTATAGATACTATGCTGGATGGGCAGACAAAAATCAAGGCAAAACCATTCCTATTTGTAAGTCAACTTTCCTTCATTTTTTGAGAATGTTTGATAAAAATTGTACACAGTTTTATCCCCCCCCCACCAAAAAAAAAAGTTAACTTTTGGTAGTTGCTATTGCCCTGCTTCTTAAATAAACTTTTCATTTGTAACATAAATTTTCAAAGGTATTAACGTTAATTACTAAAGGGTACTTTTGAACTGAACTATTTCTACCCATGCAACCAGTGCAGACCAAGATAAGGTGGTATAACCATGTTGTCTGATCATGATCTGCGCTGTTAACAATTCTGACAGTCATTACATATTTTGAAAGTTTTCCTAAAAATGTTGAATGGTTTTATCCAGATTGAAAGATTGACAAGTCCATTCAAAAATATTTACTAATAATATAACTTAGAAAGGCCAAGATCACCTATCTCTTTTTAACTTACCATTTTTAAGTTTAAATGGGTAAAAATTTAGTGCTAAATTTGTGAACAGTCGTTTGTTTACATCAAATCTGCACGTAATTTTTTCAAGTACATATGTACTTGTAAATGTATTTTATGCAATAAGAGACAGAGACCAGTCATGAAAAGGCATACTGTCTTGTATAATTGCCAAAAAAAAAATGTAACACATTTGAATTATAGTACTTTTTGTATGTTTTAAGATGGTAGATAAGTGAATCTTTCATGTGATCCATCACATGATATATAGTTAACTGTCCTATGTTTTATGTAAGTTTGTTGCATAAATTATGAAGGTGATTGATAGATGTGAAGTATATTGATGAGAAGATAAATCTTTATGTGTGTTTTTACATAGAGAATATAGAGGTTGTTTACATCAATTTTATAAGTGGAAATGTATAGTCTTTATGCTGAATTATTGTCAGTGTTAGCCAGGGGCTGATATAAAGTCCCATAATCAATCCAAGATAGCCACATTTCCTATAAATTGTATATAAAAATATTTCAAATATCTGTAAAAAAAAAACAAAAAAAACTTGAGATAAGTTTTAATTTGTTTCTTGAAATATGTGTCAGAATATTTCAGTATATTCTATAGATAAAATTTAAAGTCATAGAAAGGTAGCAGCAGCATTAGCAGTAGTAGTAGCTGTAATAGTCACTGTAGCAGCTATCTGTAGTAGCTAGCCATAGAAGTAGTAGCAGCTAGCAGCAATAGTAGCAGCAGTAATAGTTGCAGTAGTTCAGTAGCAGCTAGTAGTAGTAGCTAGCAGCAATAGTAGCAGCAATAGTAGCAGCAGTAGTTCAGTAGCAGCTAGCAGCAATTGTAGCAGCAGTAATAGTTGCAATAGTTCAGTAGCAGCTAATAGTAGCAGCTAGCAGTAGTAGCTAGCAGCAATAGTAGCAGCAGTAGTTCAGTAGCAGCTAGTAGTAGCAGCTAGCAGAAAAAGTAGCAGCAGTAGTTCAGTAGCAGCTAGTAGTAGCAGCTAGCAGCAATAGTAGCAACAGTAATAGTTGCAATAGTTCAGTAGCAGCTAGTAGTATTAGCTAGCAGCAATAGTAGCAGCAGTAGTTCAGTAGCAGCTAGTAGTAGTAGCTAGCAGCAATAGCAGCAGCAGTAATAGTTGCAATAGTTCAGTAGCAGCTAGCAGTAGTAGCCAGCAGCAATAGTAGTAGAAGTAGTACTAGTCATTTTCCCACAAATTGCCAGAAATGCTGTACAATTATGTTCACATAAACAAATCTATAAAAAAAGTCATGTGCTCTGTCTTGGCCTTGATTAATTTTGAAGAAGCATTTTATGTTTATGTTAATGAAAGTTTGTGGTTTCAATTTCATGTACAATTAAATGGTTTTTAAGTACAGAGAAACCACCGGTAAAGACTGTCACTTAAAAAAAAATCTGTAATAATAAAATAAGCATAAGTGGTAGGCATCGTAATAAGCAATATAATGGCCCCTTTTTTCTTAAATTGTTCAAAACCTTATTAATCTAGGTATAATTGTTAACAATTTTTATTTAATTATTTATTACTTTGAAGACAGTAGTAAGAAATAGCTTTGACATAACATGTGTTTTTTCAATTGTTAAAGCCTTGAAACATGATTGTATTTCAAATTGTCATATTATTTCTTCAATTTAGTATTATTTAATATAAAAGTTAAAATTGATTGTAATTGATAGTTTAAATAATGATAACAGTAATCATTCAGTTATTTAACAATGGCCATGAAAGTCTGCATTTTATTCATATTATATCTTATTTAATTATGTAATTTAATAATTTAATAATACAATATTTAATAATTGAATTCTCATTCAGTGCACCTGTTTCTGTAAACATACATGCAATAATTTTGAAAGTTACACTGATATTTCTGAATAAAGCTTCTTTTATTAACTTGATGAAACATGCATTTTATTTGTGCAATGGTAGGAGCTATGAAAATAACATAATTAACCATTGCCACAATAAATATCTTATACTTACTTCACCATCTTTCAATGTGGACAAAAACCGTTCATCATTTTAGGGACAATTTCACAAAATAAGTACTGAATGTATAGTGAATAGTGCAGACCATGATCAGACGTCACATAATTATGTAGATTCTGTCTTTGTCAGCAAACTAAGAGTAAAATGAAGACTGTGACAGTCATGTTTTTTTTATACATTTACAATGATTATGAATTTATGTATTATTTACGTTATGTTTTTGTAATGGTGTAAATTGGTATTGGTAATGGTTTGGTAATGTGTAAATTGCTTCCTTTTGGTGACTTCATGATATTATATACTTAAAAAAAACATCATGAAAGAAAGCTATCCTGAAAATTACCATGAAACCATGAAATTGGAGGCATTATTCAGTAACTGCTTAAATGCCACTTGAACAGAAATAGTTTAGATAGGTTTTAACTTTGATAATGAATCTCAATTTTATCAATTAGGATGATTTTCATCCACAACTCTAGTACACCATTTACATTTAATAAAATTTATCAAACTGAGTTTAAAAATGTTAACAAATCCCAAGGAAATAAATATAAAGAAAATTGTTAAATATATATACATGCAGCCTACAATTATCAGCAATAAATTTTTTCTAGGTATTGACCTTGAAAATATCTTGAAACTATGGTACTTGAATGACTAATGAAAACCACAAGTTCTATGACATTTTATGTCCTTATTTAATATGATAAAGCGTTTTATTGCGGAAATCTAAGCATTGTGAGAATGTGCCACCTTGTTATCAGGAAACTCAGATGTTTCAATGTAAACAATAATGATAGGGAGAGGAAATTAAATGTGTTTTTTTTTCAGTAAGCACTTCATGGAAATGTATGATTTGATCAATGTTGATGTACTGTCCAATCAACATCTTATTTATTTTATTTTTCTGCTTCATACTTCTTGCCCCTCACCAATGTGGGTTTTAATCCCAACAGGAACTTTAGGATTCTTCCATGTGAGGAAGCTTAGTATAATTCAGCTGGCTTACGGAACGTCGGTGGTTCTACTTGGGTGCCCGTTTGTGAATGAAATGAGCCGCATCACGACAAAACCAACATAGTGTGTTTGCGACCAGCATGGATCCAGACCAGCCTGCGCATCCACGCAGTCTGATCAGGATCCATGCTATTCGCTATCAGTTTCTCAACTTGTGATAGAGTTGGTAAGCGAACAGCATGGATCCTGATCAGACTGCACGGATGCGCAGGCTGGTCTGGATCCATGCTGGTCGCAAACGCACTATGTTCGTTTTGTCGTGTCGCGGTCCAAATAATTCTCGGAAGGGCACCTAAGATCTTTCTCTACCAGTAAAGCTGGAACGTTGCCATATGACCAATGCTGTGTTGGTGTAAAAGTTTGTTTGTACCCCGGGATAAGATGGGAAAAACCCACATTTGCCGAGTTCTGGTTAACATCTATTACATGATGGGGTCAGGTCCGTTGTTTGGTCACAAACAATGTTTCCCCATTTATTGACATGAGAATGGTACATAAAAGGTTTAAAGCAATAAAGCAAAAATCATAATGCTTGAATTAAATAAACTAAATTTTTTCAAAAATATGGCAGACAGTTATGTCATTGATTGCCTTGGTAACATGAATCTGTTTCCTATTTCCAGGGGGAGATTACTTCAGTTACACAAGACACGAGCCAGTTGGAGTATGCGGACAAATTATCCCTGTAAGAATAATTATTTTGTTGTTGTTTTTCATTTATCACAGCTCATTTAATATAGAGATCATTACATTCATTAGAGTCTGGTTGAAAATTTTGGTTGTTTAATTTTCAATTGTTCTAATTGAGAGAAAGTTTTGGTTTGATTGTGGACGACAAAATCATCCTCAGCTATTTGCTATTTAAAGAATAGGGAGAGATGTTGCAGTCAACTAGCCTTGTTTGCGTAACACTGGTTAAGTGTTTTGCATGCAGTTTGGTATCTTCAAAACTACTGACGGGAATGGGTTGAAACTTCACACCTATATCTGAGAGCATAATAGGAGGTCACTTTCCAAGGCCCATAACTCTAACATGGATTTTGTAAGAATTATGGCCCATTTTGAATTCAGAAAATTCTACATTATCAAGGCTCTTGTTTAACAATCAGGCACTGAGAGTAGCTGTCTTGACAGGTCATGTTTTTACTTAAAAATGTATTGATACTGATCATATGTTTTGTTCTTTCCTCAAATTTTGAACTTAAAATATTGTAGATTATTGTGGCTCTTGTTTTACTATCAAACACTGAGAATAGCTGCCCTACTGGCAGGTTATGTTTTAACTTTAATGTACTGATACTGATATGTTTGTTCTTCACATAAACCTCTACTTCAGATCAATAGGGTCAATGTCCTTTACCATTCCACCCCCCCCCCCCCTTATCCCCAATGACAATACACCTTTAAAACCTATTAAAATTCTATTTTCATAAATCTTCAACTAAACACTAATGTGTAAATTACATGTATTTAAAACGTCTTTACGCCTGTTTTGAAAAATCCTAAAATCTAAAAACCTGTAAAATACATGCTATTTTACACAAAGTGGGTTAACTTTAGTTGTCAAGGTATTTGTGATATGTCAACAAAATGCTAAATTTATTAATGTAGCTCTTAAAAACCCCCTACTGTCAATAAAGATAGTTTTTTGTCCTGTTTTATGTTTGATAAATAACTTCCTTGCAAGTACACAAAGTCATGTGGTTTGTGTATTAAAATTGTCCCATTTATTTTCCTTTTTCCTCAATAGTGGAATAAGCTGATTAAAACTGTTTGCGTAACTATAAAAAAAAGAAGAAAAGAAAATGTCATATTATGACATTATATATGAATTGCAACATTTAAATTTACGCTATACTTCCAACACTTACCAATAAAAATTTCTGTTGTGTGTTAAGTATGGTTTCCATTGCAAATGACATTTGCTTTAAATGCTATTTTATGTTGAAAAAAACCCCAACAAAACAAGCTTATCATTCTTTTAGATTATTTTGTCATTTGCACGAAATAAAAAATGGCAGCAGTGTAATAGTCACTATGTTGATTATATGTATTTTTATATTTCAATTATGAAGTATGTCTATTGAAAAAAATGTTGTATACATTAACAAAGTGTTTTGACCTAAAAACATTTCATAGACTGACAATTAGGACAGTTTTACCATAAAAGATAACCTAGCTTGGCTGACTTATGTATAAACTACTGGTATCAAATTTGTTAATCTATACTGTAAGAAAAGTTGCTTGACCTTGATAAATTGATACTGTTGAGTGGAGGTAAACAATACAAGTCAGTTAATGGAATCAAAGTACTTAAGGCACTGCAGGCAGATTTGTATTTTTGCAAGATTATTTATTTGCAAAAAAAAAAACAACATTTAATACTTTAAAGTTTTCATTTGAAAAATAGAGCCAATTTCTTAGTCCAGTTGCACTATTTTCCAGTTGAATTAATTTCTGCAGATATCAGTAGTTTATTTTCTGGCTATAAATAAAATGAACAAAGCTCCAAAAATGATGTTTATATTAATTTTTTTTATAAAAGTTACTTTCTCACCGATTCTTAATTGTGTATTCCTAATGATTGAAATTTATGATTTTAGCCATCTGTTTCCTTTCACATAAGTTAACTGTCAGATTTTAAGATTTCATTTATATGTACATATACTATTATTTTTTCTTTCCCATGTTTTTCTTGTAGAACTTCAGATTTTAAAATTTCAGTTTACAAAATGTTTGTATTTGTATTAACACCTATTTTTTAACATTTTTTCCCAGTGGAATTTCCCATTGTTGATGCAGGCATGGAAGCTCGGACCAGCACTAGCAACAGGAAATGTTGTTGTCATGAAGCTTGCTGAGCAGACGCCCTTGACAGGACTTTATATTGCCTCCCTTTTTAAAGAGGTAAGGCCATTACTAAGATAAAAGTGAATGGTCAACAAATATGTTTAAAGTATATAATGCTATATATCTGCTCGGAAAAATATTGTTTATATTTTAAACGAGATTCTCCCAGTATTTAAATACTGGAATCTTGAATTCTTTATCCTTTTGGGTGTTTAACCTTTTACCTCATGAGCATTTTGTGAAAAATATGGCTGTTCTCATTGAAAAGCCTCCTGTTACAAGTTCAAACTGCTATGAAACTATGAAAAATGCTTGAAAATACTGATGAATCTTGGCACAAATGTCGACTGGACCATAGCCTTTGTAACAGCATGCTCAATCTTAAATTTCCTGTTACCATGGCAATAGGGGGACGTTTCAAATTTGCCAGAAATCACTATTTTGCACTGTGTTTTTCCTTCAAAAATGATTTCAAAGTGCTGCAACTTCTCAATTGACTGAGATTGAGTAAAAGGCTTTTCAGCGTTGGTTACACGTTACCTTGCAATCAACCTGAGATCATTTTTAGTCTGTCACATGTTCAAAATGTTCTTGACGATGACGTGAACTGCCGCCCCCTTCAAACCTCGAAATAGAAGGGGGCACATGCCCCTTCTGGCAACCCCTTGATGTACCTTTTTGATGGAGGGCGGCACCGAAAAAGTGATCACTTTTAACAACATTTCTCAAACAAAAAACTGTTTGGGGCCTAAATGGGGTAGTTTTTCACTGTTTGAGGCCTCAAAAAAAGGGGGGATCGAAAAGCCGTCAAAACACGACTATATGAGGTAAAGGGTTAACTAATTATTCTCCCAATATTTTGATATTGTTATCTTGAATTCCTAATCCTGTTGGCTGTTAAACAAATTATTCTTCCAATATTTTGATATTTAAATCTCCAGTCCTTAATCCTATTAGCTGTTTAACTCGGAATTCTCCAAGTATTTTGATATATTGAAATAATTTAGTGTACAGTATTTTGATTATAAAACAAATGATGAAACATTCAACACAAAGTTTATTCATGGGAATTATTTAGCATAAGCTATAACTTTTAATCACAAATGAAATTCTCCTGGAAACATTGAAAGTAGTGTTCTGTGTTATCTGCATCAGATCTGAAATTTTATAAACATCTTGTCTATCTTACCCCTGTATAAAATCAATCTTTCCTGTTAAAATACAGCAGATTCATTCTTATGTGGTAAAGAAAACACCTGTTTTAACAGTTTCATGTAAGAAAAGATAAATCTTAATTTACTGAACAAAAAAAAAATTATAAGAATTTGGCGGAAAGTGGTGGGGTGAGGAGGATTGTTGTATAAGTCACAGGGGGTTGTTGTTAATGAATTATTATGCTGAATACTGCCAAAACAATTCAAAAGAAAAAAAGTTGATGCTACAAAAGTTGATTTTAAAAAGTCCCTGTCAGTGTCTTAGGCAAAATGAAGAACACTGAGTTGTGCACAGCGCAGTGCATGCAGTCACAGGTTATCGGCGTGGGACCAAGCCCTACCCCTAAGGTACCACCCCCCAGGACCCTCTATACTACCCAAATATACTTCAATACATTCATACTATAAAGTTTATAGTATCAGTATTATATTTTTTGATAGAATTGTTTGATTTTGTATTGACATGTATTTTGAATGTATTGAAGTATATTTGTGTAGTATAGAGGGTCCTGGGGGGTGGTACCTTAGGGGTAGGGCTTGGTCCCACGCCGATAACCTGTGATAACAAGTAGAGAAACTGATAGCAGACAGCATGGATTCTGATCAGACTGCGCGCAAGCGCAAGACTGCGCGTAAGCGCAGGCTTGTCTGGAGTCATGCTGGTCGCAAACCCATTATGTTGGTTTTGTCATGATGCGACTCATTTATAAATGAAAATTAGCTGTATTACATTCTTGAACATTGAAATTATTTTTTACATCCCCCTATAAATGTTTGAAGTTTCATTGGCTTTTCATTGTATAGTCAATTTACCGGTTCTAATTAGATGTTAACTGATATAAAGAAATATTAAAATAATTTTTAAAAAAAGCTCAAAATAGTGAAGTAAGAGGGACTGTAAGTGTTTAGCTGTTTAAGATTAATTTTTTGCTCATTAGTATTTTAACTAACTTAGTCCTTGAACTACTTTTTGTATGTGCACAAACTGTTTTTCCAGGAACACTTGATGTTTAAAGGCCCAGTAGGCCTCAGAAATGCTATCCTTTTTATTTCCCAAAAAACTTCTTATTTTTTGGTATCTTGTGATAAAAAAATTACATACTCATTTGTCATATGATTGAACCATTTTTGCTTTATTGGCAATCGGTATAATTAGAGTGAATTAGTATTTTGTATGGAAGTCACAATACTACTTTGTTTACATTTTGCTACCTTTATGACACATATAACTTCACATTCAGTGCTACTTTCTTCAGTTGTTTTAACATCTATCTTGCTCTTAATCCATTGATAAAACATGATTAAACATATGACATGTTTTTACATTTCTAAAAAATTTAATAAATACAGATTTTTGAGGCATTATGAGCCTTTAAATAAATGGTTAAATAAATTAAATGAGGACAGTTTATGCAAAATATACTGTCATAATTTTTCAAGCTAGGTCAAGAAAACATGTATCTTTTGAAAGATAAATTAGGATTTATGCAAATAAAAAATAATAGAATACTAAGTTGAGGGTCATATTCAACATACTAACCCAATTTATGTGTTCCAAGTTCTTATGTTTCTTTCACTATCTATATATAAAGTATAGACAATTAATATTCACTGCTTTTTAGCTCGACTTTTCTATGAAAAGGGGAGCTATCCTACTCGCCCCGGCGTCGGCGTCGGCGTCACACCTTGGTTAAGTTTTTCGTACCACCCCACTTTATTTCAGAAGTATTACAAGTATGGCTTTGAAACTTACCATACTTGTTCACCATCATAACCTCCATCTACAGACAAGAGTACATAACTCTGTCAAGGTTTTTGACAGAATTATGGCCCTTTTTTGACTTAGAAAGTGTATTGAGCTTGGTTAAGTTTTTTGTACCACCTCACTTTATTTCAAAACCATTGGAGGTATTGCTTTGAAACTGACCATACTTGTTTACCATCACGACCTTCATCAACAGACAAGAGGACATAACTCTGTCAAGGTTTTTGACAGAATTATGCCCTTTTTGACTTAGAAAATACATTGAATATGGGTAAAATCCACTTATTGCCTTAACCCTTTGAGATATTGCTTTGAAACTTTTAATGCTATTTCACATCATTACCCCCATCTGTACGCAAGAGAAGGTAACTCTGTCAAGGATTTGTTTTAAAAATTAAGGCCTTTTATCGACTTAGAATCTTGGTTAAGTTTTTAGTACCAGTCCACTTTTTGACTGAACTGTTTGAGATATTAATTTGAAAGTTGGAATACTTGTTTACAATCATGATTCCCAAACATGTCCAGGAGAAGGTAATTCTGTCAAAGATTTTATTTGAATTATGGCCCTTAACTGTCAATGTTTTGTATTATAGGCAAGCACTAAAAAACTTAAAAAATCTAAAAAAATTCATTCCTATCCACTTGTTCACTTTACCATAAATTATGTCATATAAACATTGCTGTAATATTCAAGGGTATCAAACAACTAGTTTTTTTTTCTTTCTTACCAGCCCTCTTTTGACTTAAACATTTCAAACTTTGCTGCAGTGTTCAAGGGTATCACACAATTCAGTAAAATAATTCTTCACTAAATATCTTAATGCTCATGGCCATTGTTCACTTTAAAAATACAGAGATTCTTGTATTGCCTTTTACTGCAAAAACTTTTTTTATTGGCAAGCAATAAAAAAGTCGAGCGCGCTGTCTTACGGACAGCTCTTGTTTCAGTCTGCTATCTAGAGTAAAAAGTTCATTCACCCCATTTTTATATTACAAAAGAAGTAGAGCATTCCCAGACTGTATTGCTCTATTTATTGAAAAAAGTTGTATTTCCAGATTGTATATTGCTCTTTGATTATCTTGTAAAGTACTTTACTTAACCTTGGCATGATTTAAATACACAGAGTTTTGTAAACATCTTATCAATTTATGGATACAATGTCATGTATGTTCTCTATGTACTCTAGTGTTTACAGTGTTCAACAAAATTAATGGGGTTTACATTTTAAAAGCCGAAATGCCATAACCCTATACCTTTGTATTAAAGTGTTTAAACATGTTTAAAATTGTTTTTACTGGTAATATAACACATAAAGAAAGGAGATATAGAGATAATATGATCTTAGCTTAAGTTAAGTGTTTAAGTGACCTAGATGTAGATGACCAGGATGTTGAAAATTATAACCGATCTCAAAAAAAGGAGATCATTGCATCTTTAATTGCATTTGAATATTAACAGTTCATTAATCTAAATGAAATTTTTATTGATTTTTTTTTTCAGTTATGTTTTAAATGGCAAAGAATCTCTAGATATACATGTTGGATTCACCTCATATTCATTGGCCTCTAAAGATTAAGCATAATATGGAAAAATGCTTTTGATATTAATTAATCACAACAAACTTATGCTCTGACATCGTCCCCTGAGTTATTTTGAAACATTTATTTATAGTTCTCATGTTCGGTTTGTTGTAATAGATTTGATTGGCTATCACGGCTAAAGACAATATAACCTCTAATCAATTTCTCACAAACCAACTAGATCATTAGTCTTAAAAATACAACTGAACAACTTTATTCTTCAAAGGACCCAACATACAGGGCATCACCGTGTTTGAAATTAAGATTTGACTTTTGGAGACACTTAATTTTTTTGTTATGCTCCCCCAAGGGTGAGCATAATTATGGTGGCCACTTTGTCTGTCCGTCAGTTTGAAATTATTGCATTTTGAACTTCGTCAGGGACATAACGCTGAAAGTATAAAAGGAATGCTTTCCTGTATCCAAAACCTCACCCGGCTCAGCCGACTCTTGTTTATATATGTATTGTGCTATTAGAAACTTACAATATGTTCTTTTTATAATAGGCTGGTCTTCCAGAAGGAGTACTCAATATTATCCCAGGGTATGGACCTACAGCAGGAGCTGCAATCTCCAAACACATGGATGTACATAAAGTTGCCTTTACTGGATCTACTGATGTATGTGTCCTATTCTTTATCTAATTGGTTTCCCTAGTATTTAATTCTTAATGTTTAGTGTGTGGATAATCAAACTTTTCTTGCATATCAGACATGATTATAGAAAAACCTGTTTTACACCCCCCCCCCCCCCCCCATGTAAGACATATGCTATTTTAAGAAAAAAGTGCATAATGAAAATATCAGATTTCCTCATTTCTGTTCTGAAAATAATTGACATGTAATATGCAAGAAAAATAATCAAATACCGGCTGTCGGTGACCGGAATTATGATGATCTAGCTCTCTTGTAACTGTTAAGCAGAAACTCGGCAGAACCTAGCATCTTTACTGCTATAAACAATTAGCCTCGTGCTAGATATTCCGGTCTGTACCGGTAGCCAGTGTAAGATTCTTACATGTATAATGTAAGTCCTAATTTGTGACTTACAAAGGCACAGAGAGGGAGGCATCCTTAAAATTGCCAATTTAAGATAAGTTCAGGTCACTGACTTGACGTAAATTATTATTAAGTATTGTGTAAGATCTTTTGTTAGTTATAATCATTTGAGATCATTATCCAGCCACCTTAAAGAAGGTCAGGCATTGTACCCTAGTTCTAGCTTGTGTCAATGTTGATGAAGGCATTTAAAGCTAAATAGTCTATTCGTGACATAAAGTATGACTTTGAATATAACCCAAAAGTACATGCAATAGGGTATGTGAGGTGAATTTTAAATGTGGTAAAAGAAAACTATTCAGATGCATTTTCAGTCATAAAATATCATTATGTTATTAAATGCATCATCATTCTGTGCATGAGAAATTTTTGCTGAATGGTGATGCACATCTTTTACCGATTTATGTTACTACTTGCTTAATATTCTAATAAAATGTGCAATGAAATGTTTTTAAACACCAGTGATAATTGATGTTTTGGTGCAGTTTAGTGTTGGGTGTAAATTTATAGCTGCATTTTTCAATGGTTGATATTTACCCAGTCCTTGATGTTGATGTCACTTAAACATTCTTTTATGCATTTGTTGTCATTTGTAGTCATAAAAGCTGCATACCTGCAGATAAGCCAAGATATTTGAAGAAAATCAAACTTGTGAAAAATGTTGTAAAATTTAAAGGAAAGTAAAAAGATATAAAATTATAAAAGATTAAAGTAATACTGTACATGTTGTGTGTGATAAATAACTAGTTTTTGCAGTTTTCATCACCAAACTTCTGCTGTATGAGGCATTTTTATACCCCCAAAAAGGAAGTTTGGGGGGGTATATAGGAGTCACCCGGTGGTCGGTCGGTTGGTCGGTGCGGCGGTCGGTCGGTTGGTCGGTCCAGACGTCCGTTGCATTTTCCTTGTCCGGAGCATAACTTGAAAACTAATGGTTGGAATTCAATATAACTTCATACAATGGTCAAGCACATTGAGAGGAAGTGCAGTGCACAAGAACCATAACTCTATCATGACTAATTACAGAGTTATTGCCCTTTGTTACTTTTCCTTGTCCGGGGCACAACTTGAAAACTACTGGTTGGAATTCAAAACAACTTCATACAATTGTCAAACACAATAAGGGGAAGTGCAGTGCACAAGAACCATAACTCTATCTAAAGTAATTACAGAGTTATTGCCCTTTGTTGCTTTTCCATTGCTTTTTTTTTGTCTGTTACATTTTCCTTGTCCGGAGCATAACTTGAAGACTAATAGTTGGAATTCAATATAACTACATACAATGGTCAAGCACATTGAGAGGAAGTGAAGTGCGTAAGAAACATAACTCTATCTTGACTAATTACAGAGTTATTGCCCTTTGTTACTTTTCCTTGTCCGTGGCATAACTTGAAAACTACTGGTTGGAATTCAAAACAACTTCATACAATTGTCAAACACAATAAGGGGAAGTGCAGTGCACAAGAACCATAACTCTATCTTAAGTAATTACAGAGTTATTGCCCTTTGTTGCTTTTCCATTGCCTTTTTTTTTGTCCGGACCATAACTTGAAGACTAATGGTTGGAATTCAATATAACTACATACAATGGTCAAGCACATTGAGAGGAAGTGCAGTGCATAAGAACCATAACTCTATCTAAAGTAATTACAGAGTTATTGCCCTTTATTACTTTTCCATTGCTTTCTTTTGTCCGGACCATAACTTGAAGACTTATTGTTGGAATTCAATATAACTACATACAATGGTCCAGCACATTGAGAGGAAGTGCAGTGCACAAGAACCATAACTCCATTTTGACTTATTACAGAGTTACTGCCCTTTGTTTCTTTTCCTTGTCCAGAGCATGACTTTAAAACTACTGGTTGGAATTCAAAACAACTTCATACAATGGTCAAGCACAATAAGGGGAAGTGCAGTGCACAAGAACCATAACTCCATCTTGAATAATTACAGAGTTATTGCCCTTTGTTACTTTTCCATTGCTTTCTTTTGTCCAGACCATAACTGGAAAACTTATTGTTGGAATTCATTATAACTTCATACAATGGTCAAGCACATTGAGAGGAAGTGCAGTGCATTAGAATCATAACTCCATCTTGACTAATTACAGAGTTACTGCCCTTTGTTACTTTTCCTTGTCCAGAGCATGACTTGAAAACTACTGGTTGGAATTCAAAACAACTTCATTCAATGGTCAAGCACAATAAGGGGAAGTGCAGTGCACAAGAACCATAACTTCATCTTGACTAATTACAGAGTTATTGCCCTTTGTTATTTTTCCTTGTCCAGAGCATAACTTGAAAACTACTGTTTAGAATTCAGTACAACTTCATACAGTTGTCAAGGACATTCAAAGGAAGTGCAGTGCACAAGAGCCATAACTCCATTTTGAAAAAAAACCCAGAGTTACTGCCCTTTGATACTTTTCCTTGTCCGGAGCATAACTTAAAACGTACTGGTTGGAATCCAAAACAACTTCATACAATGGTCAAGCACAATAAGAGGAAGTGCAGTGCACAAGAACTATAACTCTATCTTCAGTATTTATAGAGTTATTGCCCTTTGTTCTTTTTCTTTGTCTTTCTGGACTTATTACAGAGTAATTCAATTAAACTTCATCAATGGCCAACCACATTGAAAGGAAATGCAACATACATGAACCACAATTATTTTTAATTGCCCACAACCATAACTCTATGTTTCAATTCTTTTACAAGGTATTCTGTTACTAGTAACATCCTCATTTCCGAAGCAGACTTGTGGGGGTATTAATCACATTTAGTGATAGTTCTAGTTTGCATTATATTGCCATTACGGTAAATCAGAGTGCATTGAATTGTTTTGTTTGTATTTCCACATTGATGAGTTCCTCCTGTCACACTCATTTTCAGGTCAAAATTAAGGTTGATATCACAATAATTATCACTAGGACCTGTAATAATAAAACAAAACTGACCAATAAATTAAAGTGCATCAATCTTTGTATGTAGATGTATCATGATGAAGTCTACCTGTCAGCCATTTCTAGGTGAAAAGGTCAACGTAATCTGATATACATATTGTCCTTTTCTTTGTAAAAAATCCAGCACTGAGAGAACTTGATCACACTTTCCTCTGACAACTTTTGTTTATATTTTGGTATAAAAATTCTTGATTTTACAGTGGACTGCCCCATTTTCAAAATTAGGTAAATCCATTATTATTTAATACCATATTTATATGCATTGATGATTTCTGTGATAGATTAATAATGAATAGCAAAGTACAAAGTTATGAATGAAGCAGTTAGGTAATTATACAATGTATATTTTGTAACAGGTCGGCCAGATTGTTGCAGCTGATGCCGCAAGCTCCAATTTGAAGAGAGTCACGCTCGAGCTGGGAGGCAAGAGTCCAAACATCATTTGTGCTGACGCAGATGGTTAGTGTATTTTACAAGTATTTACTTCTTCTTCTTGTTTATTGTTTGTTATTTATGTACCCGGGAGAAGGCTGTCCAGCTGAAACGTTGGTATATTTAAGGAAATTTTTTTATTTATGTATATTTTCAAGGTAATTTTAAGAATTTTCAATTGACTACTTTTTAGCTCACCTGAGCATATGCTCAGGGTGAGCTATTAGGATCACTCTTCTTCCGTCGTCTGTCTACGTCGTCCGTTCGCACTTTTAAAACAACATCTCCTCTGTAACCATAAGGCAGATCATAATGAAACTTCATAGGGATGTTCCTTGTGTGAAGCCTTAACAAAGTTGTTCAAAGAATTCCATTCCATGCAGAACTCTGGTTGCCATGGCAACCAAAAGAAAAAACTTTAAATATCTTCTTCTAAAAAACCCAAAGAGCTAGAGCTTAGGTATTTGGCATGAAACATCTTCTAGTGAGCGTCTACCAAGTTTGTTCAAATAAAAGCCCTGGGGTCAAAATTGGCCCCGCCCCAGGGGGTCATTGATTTTCCCTATATGTATATAGTAAAAACTTAAAAAATCTCCTTTTAAAGAACCCAAAGAGCTAGAGCTAAGATATTTAGTATGGAACATCTTCTAATGGGTGTCTACCAAGTTGTTCAAATAAAAGCTCTGGGGTTAAAATTGGCCCCGCCCAAGGGGGTCATTGATTTTCCCAATATGTATATAGTAAAAACTTAAAAAATCTCCTTTTAAAGAACCCAAAGAGCTAGAGCTAAGATATTTAGTATGGAACATCTTCTAATGGATGTCTACCAGGTTTGTTCAAATAAAAGCTCTGGGGTCAAAATTGGCCCCGCCCAAGGGGGTCATTGATTTTCCCAATTTGTATATAGTAAAAACTTTAAAAATCTCCTTTTAAAGAACCCAAAGAACTAGAGCTAAGATATTTAGTATGGAACATCTTCTAATGGGTGTCTACCAGGTTTGTTCAAATAAAAGCTCTTGGGTCAAAATTGACCCCGCCCCAGAGGGTCATTGATTTTTCCTATATGCATATAGTCAAAAACTTAAAAATCTTCTTTTAAAGAACCCAAAGAGCTAGAGCTAAGATATTTAGCATGAAACATGTTCTAATGGATGTCTACCAAGTTTGTTCAAATAAGAACCCTGGGGTCAAAATTGGCCCCGCCCCGGGGGACATTGATTTTCCTTATATGTGTATAGCAAAAACTTAAAAATCTTCTTCGAAAAAAACCCGAATAGCTAGAGTTTAGATATTAAGCATGAAACATCTTATAGTAAGTGTCTTCAAAGATTGTTCAAAACTGGCCCTGCCCCATGGGTGACATTGTTTTTAAGTCTATGTGTAAAGAAAAAAACTTATAAAAAAACCCAACGAGCTAGACCTTAGATGTTTAGCATGAAACATCTAATGGGTGTCTACCAAGTTTGTTCAAATAAAAGCACTGGGGTTTAAACTGGCCCCGCTCAGGAGGGGGGGGGGGGCTAATATACAGGTGAGCAACTTTAGGGCCATCATGGCCCTCTTGTTACTATTTAATATTACATATTTATACTTAATAGTCTCAATACCCAGGCTATGTGAATGCTAGCAGGATTCATGACTTGCCTATTAGTCTCCAGTATTGTCAGATTTACCCATATTTAACAGCATAGAAAGGGGGGGACTGTGGCCATTTAGCTCAAGCTGTTGACTTCAAACCATTTGCCCCTCACTGCTATGGGTTTGAATCCTGTCAGATATTTTGGATTTCTTCATGTGAGGAAGCTATCCAGCTAGGTTAAGAAATGTTCGTGGTTCTATTCAGGTGTCTGTCCATGCCTAAAATAATGCACACAGGGGCATCTGAGATCTTCCTCCACCCGTACAGCTGGAGAAAGTCGCCATATGACCTTTACAGTGTTAGTGTGAGGTGAAACCTAACAACAAAAATATAGCAAATTGCATATACTTGTTAAATTGGAAAAATGAATAAGGTTAAAATTGTTCAGTTATAATTTCATGGCTATTCAATACAAAAGTATTTTAGCTGTTGTTACTGTTTAACAATGATTCAGCTATAATTGAAATTTTGAAAGTTGATACTTTAAAAGCATTGTGTTGTAAATCTGGTTTGTAGATTTTTAATACTGCTTTTTGTGCAGATATTTTTAGAACTACATTTATTTACATTATGCTATATATTTTTTGTTTTGTTAAACCAAATGCCTGTCTGCATTTACATAACTTATAATACATTGTGCATGTTTCTTTGTTGTGCAAGTAAGGTAATATGTTTTGAAAAATATCAAATTATTGTGCATTATTTATGCATGAAGGTTTCTGTACATGAATCTAATTGCTATCATATCTTGAGCCTACACTGTCCTCCAAAACTACGGAACTGGTTAGAAGTGCAGCAGTAAATTTTATTGAAAAAAATATATGTTTATTATTTTTTGTGCCTCTTGAATAGAATAATATCTGTCATATATTGTGGTTCAGATCGGAATATCTGTACAGAGGGGACTCTAGGCAAGCCTTGTTACCGCCCATGGAATCCGAACCGCAAACATATGTCAGATATTTTTTCTTGCATATTCTGCCATATTATTTCATATTCAAAATGGTTTACCTCAGTAAGATATTTGTTCATGGAAATTAAAGTCATTTTATCCATAAACATTTTCTTACAATAGGGTATGAATTAACAACTTTAATAACAACGAAAAAATGACATCCTAAGGACATAGTTCCCTTCTAAAATGGGGTAATTTTAACATGGTTCATGTTATAAAATGTGCTAAAATGAAGTTGTTGTATGGCACATGCCTCATCTGGCGGCACCCCCCCCCCC